>NC_133778.1:70513608-70647296 GCF_003597395.2 Chelonoidis abingdonii
CCCCCCCCATTTACATTAATTCTTATGGGGAAATTGGATTCGCTTAACATTGGTTCACTTAAAGTAGCATTTTTCAGGAATATAACTACAATTTTAAACAAGAGTTACTGTATGAAGGTTAATTGTGTCCTGTAAAAGAAAGGACAGAAACTACAGTCGAACTAGACAAGTGACAGGTGGAGATCACAGAGGTAAATTCTGGGCCAGTTAGACTGCTGCTGAAAGACACCTATGGAAGGGATTGTAGTTTACAGCAATTACGTACAAGTAAGCAATGTGATATAGCAGCAAAAGAGGGAGTGAGATTTCTGACTGAACGCACATTATGTTATGAAGCAGTGAGGTGATAATCCCAAAAATGACCACACTTGAAATAGTGCATTTAGTTTTGGGCTCATCAATACCAGACAGATAAGCAACAATTACCGAGAATTCAGTGAACAGCCATAATGCTTATGAAGGGACTGTGACAATTGACTTATATGGAAAGACAGAGAGTTAATTATGTATAGTTTAGCTAAGCAACTAAGAGAGAAGAGGGATTTGCTAAAAATTTAACAATATATTAAGAGCACAAATATCAAAGAAGGAGGATTACTACGTAGTGGGATAGAAACTAACAAGGAACAGTGTATAACGAGGAACAGTGAGATAACACCGAGGAGAGGAAAAGGAAGACTGCGTATCAGGGAAAACTTCCAAATGGTGAGATGTATTAGCCTGTGTAATAGTCATTTTGGAGAAGTGAAGGATTCCCTGTCCCTTGTGACATTTACAAGCTAACCTGGGAATAACACTGTAGGAACAAAACCTGTATTTGCCCAGGAAGATGGAAAAAAAGGAACCTAAAATGTCAGTTTCATCTTTAACTTTTATGATTCTATGATGCTGAATCATACAGCAATCCTAATATCAGCACCGGAAGGAGCCAAACACATCCCTATCTCTTGATAAATAACTGGGAAAAGACAATCCCAGAAAACAATAGCCCAGAATCAAGGACACAGGCATCAGCCTATGCTGTGATCTCTTATCACCACCAAAATAAGAGCAGAGGTTACTGTTAAAGTCAATCCATTCAAATATACACAATATTTAACAAAACTTGATAATATTTGTACACGACTAAATAATGCTTCTGAAGACTATTGCAATATGCAGCAGGAAGAATTTACCTGATACAAGCAGGCTGCTGTTCCAAGGAAAAACGCAATGACATAACTAAAATCTTCACCCTCGTTCTGTGAAAAGAACAACGTATTTCAACAAAAGTAAATACACAAGATATGCATGGTGTACACAAATAACTTCTAGCTCTAATTAAAAATAATCCAAATTTAGAATTACCTCCTGTACCAAAACTATAGTGGAGAAATTAGAAGGCATCACTTATTTCTCTCTCCACGGAACTAAGTTAGGAGGGTCCAAAATATCCTAATTATCCTTGCTTACTATTTCTATTCAGCACAGCACACACCTAATGTTAAGATTCTCAAAAAACACTAAGGGAGGCTCATCTGCAGCTTTGGGCACCTAGTTTCCCTAGGTTAATTTGAAAATCCTAGTCTAAATGATGGGAAGTAGAAGAAGTAACAATTTGTATAACTGTCTTAATATAACATCACAAAATGGAAACTGTGTAAACTGAAAAATACAAACTGTCCACTAGGGTGTGCTAAAATTCTATGTAGAAAACAATGCAGGCAAACATACATTAATAGAAGAGAGAACAAACAAAAGCATGACTATTTACTAGACAAAGATCATTCATAAACAGTTATATGGATAACAAATTGAATTTCTTTTAAGCAGAACAATAAAAAAAATTAACTTAAAATTACAGATCTTCTCACTTTAAGTTGCTTTTCGTTAAACAGACTTATTTCTTCTAATATATTCAAATAGGTTTTAATATTTTCCATAAAGCTGAGCAGAATAAATTTACACTGTCAGTGATTATTCTAGACTGCATTTTCATGTTTTTCAAACAAACATCTGCCACAATCAGAAACTTTCCCATATGAACAAGGGCACTCATGCAATCTGTTTTTCATCAAGGAGAATTCCATTTCTAAAGGAAGCTGGTCCATTTGGAACTACAGCCCCCCTCTCTTGAAAACACATTTAGCCTGAAGTTCTCTCATCTGTAGCTTTGGTTATTAAAAAAAATAAATCTGTATTTCCGCACACAAAATTTATGTCCAGGAACAGAACTTCAACAGATTATAAAAACTTTCACCTCACAGTCACAACAGAATCCAGTACAATGTAACTACACGTTACAAAGTAGTTTTGTAACCTCTAAATGAATTATTGATTAAAAAGGAAAGTATTCTAAATTCAGAAGGAACCTTTGAAATGGGAGGGTTTTTTCCCCCTGGAGTTAAACTTCCATTTAACATTGTGTTCAGATGACTTCTGCCTTGACCTTTATAGATTTATTCCATGTTAATTTTAAGTTCCTCTTCATTTCACTTATTTTGGGTGGCTCCAAACTGCCAGGAATTAAATACTAAACACTATATTCCATCTGTAAATCACTATCCACCATCGAAAGAAACTGAATTGGCCATCATTATTGGTTATATAGGTTAATTCTACACTGAAATATCCTTCTGCAGCTCTGTTCCCTTAGAAACAGAATAAGTAACATAGATATTATACAATTTAAAAGGTGAAATTCTGTCCGCTATTTGTGCAACTCTGTACTGTAATTTATATTTATAAACCTAATGGCATGGCAATAAAGCATTCAGGAAATATTATTTATATGTACATAATATATAAGAAATATGATTTGTGAAGGAACAGGGCATTAATTCTCTAGAAATGCCACATAATGCATTAAAAAAAATCCATATACCTTGGCTTTATTCTCATTTTCAGTTTGTAATAGCAACAATGACCTTGGCACAGGGCATTTTCATCAACTCCTCCCAGCCATTCATTAATCTTCAGGAAATACCCTGGGCCTCAACTCTTAATGTTTAAATTAATACACAAGTATGTATACAGAACACAATTAGAATGCACACACCATCTTTCATATTTTAGGTAACCAGTGTCCTTAAAAAGTGATTAAGCAAACACTGATAATGCTGTGATTATGAAGGAATAGTGAACAAAGTCTTATACACCTGAATTTACTTTACTGAGAGAATATTAACATAAATAGTAAGATTCCCCCTACGCCTTTTGAAAGCCACCACAGGATCTTCATCTTCCACTAGGACAACCACCACAAGAGGATCTCAGTTTAAGGTTTTAACTGGGGCAGATACTCAGCAGCTGTCTATTGTCATAGCTTCACTGACTTCAATGGAGTTATGACAATTTACACCATCAGAAGATGTGCCCTTCTAACAGCACAGTATCCTCCGTTCAGTACATATCATCAATGGCAATGTAACTTACAGAAGTAATGGTGTACAAAGAAAAACCTCTTATTCATTGCAAGGTCATGAATCACAATATCAAATGCAAATATATTTCTAAAGGGACGGAACTTCCCATAACCAAGTACATAATTTTTCATTTTATTCTCAAAGGAACAAAGGTCCTGGTTACAAAAATCCTTCAAAGACCCATGGTTCTGTGGTTCCTTACTGACAACGGGCTAGACTATCCAAATTTTGAAGGCATATCATTTTGCTCGAGCTTTATGGATAACAGACACCTATGAAAAAGTGGCTTTTCAAATTTTATCATTATGGCATGGATTTGGAAAACAGCAGTCTATACCCTGTACTGGTGGGATCTGCAAAAGTATCTAAGGAAGTAAGCTGCCCATCTTCCACTGATTTACAAACTCCATTAGGCACCTTTGAACATCTCTTCCTGTACACACTCAATAATGGATATAGAATATTACTCCTGGGGGAATTCTGTGCCAAAAAATAAATTCTGCATATTTTATTTGTCAAAACAACACAATATGATCACTCAGGTTTCAATTATTTTGGTAATTTATTTGAAAATACCTATCAGCAAGTATGTCTAACAATACAGACAAAAAAAAAGATTCAGGAAATGTTTTTGGACAAACAGATTCCTTAGTAGATATATTAATACAGAAAGTTGAGTAATTCATTTAAACTACAATATAGAAATGTATTTTCCGCACCTCTCAAAAGCAGTGCAAAGGCTTGGGGGAGTCAAGGGTAATGGAGGAGCTAAGGTAGAGGGAAGGAGCCTGGGAGTGAGTCTGGAGGGTTGTTAGGTGTGGGTGGGAAAAGTATGGAGCAGGTTTTTTTTGTTTGTTTTTTGTGTGTGTGGGGGGGGAATTGTTAGGGAGTTGAGGAGCTTCGCCCATGTGGACCCTGGCTGACATCAAGCCTCTCCCATTCAGTCAGGCACATCTGCCCCTGTCTCCATGTGGCCCTGGAAACCCTGCCCCAATCCCCATGTGGCCCTGGAGCCCCCCTCCCATTCAGCCCTTGGCTCAGTGCTGTCACCTCACTAGCTCCTCAGCCCATACCCCCGTCTGTCCCCCCACTAGCCCTTCTGACCCCAATCTCTGACCCCCACAGCAGCCCCATGTGTCCCACTCTGCCACCTAACCTGGCTCCACGGGCAGGCTGCTGTAATGAAGGCGGCTGGCTGCTAGCTGTTACTACTTGTCAGCCGGCTGTTCTGATGCCACAGTGGCCTCTGGTGGGCAAAATGCAGAACTGCAGCACTTCTTGGGCAGAATATATTTTCTGCAGGAAATAAAAAAATTCTGCACCAAACATGAATTCTGTGCGTGTAATTCCCTCAGGAGTAATAATATACATTTTGGGTCTGAAATCAATAGAAACATTCATATGAATTAGGGTAGAAGGATTTGGTTCATACTGTAAAGTTTATATGAGCTAATTATGATTGATATTTTGCATAAACATGGCACTTTGATTTCAGTTCTTCCCCACTACAGAGTTGTAAACATGGTACAGTACCTGCAGAAGACTTTCTATGGCATGAAACCCTCTAATTAAATTCAAAGCCCCACATAACAGGCTCAGTATAAATGAAACAATCCCTGGCAGAGTAACGGCTTCCAGTCGTTGATGAGGAGCTGCAAGGCACAGGAAAAAAATAGTATGAAATAAATCAAAGCATTTTCCTTAAAGTTTAGAAAAATATAAATCTTATTTTTCAGTGACTTCTTCCTGCTCAAAAACACATAATTAAAGATGGTAAACTTTAATGCGTATATGTAAAATTCTATAAAGAGTGAAAGATTTGATAAAATATACTTTAAGGAACATCAATTCTGTCCTTTAGTTGAAATAATGTCTTTGTTAAAAAAGAAATTTAACTTGAGATATCCAGTTTATTCAGCACGGTGCTGTAGACTGTTCAAACATGCCAGTAAATCAATACCCAATAATGTACTTGCTGGTAAAATTTGTCCAAAATTAGCAACCAGCTACCTGAGAGCTCCTTTCACAACTTCCACTCTTCTTTAACACTAATGCATTAGTAAGGGCTATCAGGACTGATTTAACTTGTTTGCTGAACGAAATGCTGTGAGGCAAAGCTTATTACTTACCACTACAGCAAAGCACACCGGCTGTAAATGCTACCAGAGATACAAATAAAGAAACTAGCTGTAGTTCCAGATTTTATTTGTACTACAATAGGATGCATACTTTCCAGCTGTGATTCAGAAGTCTCTGATTATATTAAAAACAAAATACAGAAAGGGATTTGAAAATATACATTTCTCTGCACGCATTTATTTGTGCTTATCAGGGGACACAGTTACCCAAATGGCTGCAAATACACAGTAGATGTGTATCAATCATTATTGTGCTTTTCCCTAACAAATAAAAGAAGCCAAATATGGCAGGGGGAGAGGGAATCCAACACAAAATCCATAACAGTCTATGCAACATGGGGTAGGGCACAAGAGGTTCACATACTTAAATCATTTTGTTTAAATCAGTGAAGTGTAAAGGTGCAAACAATGAAGTTAACGAACTGTAACATTAAGATAGAAGGGGTGTCAATCCTGGTTGTTTGCACTTAACAGCTGCAGACAAAGGCTCTCCAAACAGTTCAGAAAGTTACAGAAACCACACAAAAAAATGACAAAAAGCTATTTCGCCTGATAAGCACATAAGACTATTCGAGTGTCATTGTGCCCTAACTTTATTATGCTCAACATATCTGTTTTGTTATAACTAATTTGTACTAGACTTAACATATGTTTTTGTTTTAAACAAAAAAAATACTTTGATGCTCAACTTTGATAACTTATTTTTATTCTAACCACGAGACACATTAGATGTGGCAACTACTAAAGTTAATGTTGGATGCCAATTTCCAGTCTAATTTCTTCAATTACTTATAACTTTTCTCAAACTTTTGGAGGTTTTTTTGGCTGAAATTTTAGTCTCAGCCAAATTGCATTTATTTAAACTGTTGGGTAAAATTAGTTCAGCTCTTGTTGAGTTTTATGAGTAGAGCGTGGAAAGCCACACCCACATATTCTAATCAGGAATGCTGAGGTTCCTTATAGACTAACAGACGTTTTGGAGCGTGAGCTTTCGTGGGTGAATACCCACTTCGTCAGATGCAGGTAGTGGAAATTTCCAGGGGTAGGTATATATATGCTAGCAAGCAAGCTAGAGATAACGAGGTTAGTTCACAGGGAGGAGGGGCCCTGTTCTAGCAAGTAGAGGTGTGAAAACCAAGGGAGGAGAAACTGGTTCTGTAATTGGCAAGCCATTCACAGTCTTTGTTTAGTCCAGAGCTGATGGTGTCAAATTTGCAGATGAACTGAAGCTCAGCAGTTTCTCTTGAAGTCTGGTCCTGAAGTTTTTTTGCTGCAGGATGGCACCCTTAAGGTCTGCTATAGTGTGGCCAGGGAGGTTGAAAGTGCTCTCCTACAGTTTTTGTATATTGCCATTCCTGATATCTGATTTGTGTCCATTTATCCTTTTCCGTAGTGACTGTCCAGTTTGGCCGATGTACATAGCAGAGGGGCATTGCTGGCATATGATGGCGTATATTTACTTGGTGGACGTGCAGGTGAATGAACCAGTGATGGGTGGCTGATCTGGTTAGGTCCTGTGATGGTGTCGCTGGTGTAGATATTGCGGCAGAGTTGGCATCGAGGTTTGTTGCATTGGATTGGTTCCTGAGCTAGAGTTACTATGGTACGGTGTGCAGTTGCTGGTGAGAATACGTTTCAGGTTGGGCAGGTTGTCTGGTGGGCAAGGATTGGCCTGCCACCCAAGACCTGTGAAAGTTTGGGATCATTGTCCAGGATGGGTTGGTAGATCCCTGATCGATGGCCGTTGGAGCCGTTTTAGCGTGGGGCGGGATAGTGATTGGCCAGTGGAGTCCCCTGTTGGTTGTCTTTCTTGGGTTTGTCTTGCCAGGATAGGAGGCTTCTGGGTACAAACGTCTGGCTCTGACCGTTGAATCTGTTTTCCTAATTTTCTCGTGGCGGGGTATGTAGTTTTGAGAATGCTTGGTGGAGAAGCCTTTTTTAGGTGTTGGTCAAACTGTACCCTGAGGGGTTAGAGCAGTATGCGGTCAAGACACCAATCCATGCAAACAAACCTCGATGCCAAACTCTGCCCAACATATCTACACAGCGATCACGACCAATCACAGGACCTAACGCAGATCAAGGCCACCTTTACAGGCACTGGTTTCAATTCACCTGCCAAGTCCCACCATGTAATATACACCATCATATGCCGCAATGCCCCTCTGCTACATGTACAAATTCGCCAAACTGGACAGTCCACTGCGGAAAAGGGATAAATGAACGCAAATCAGATATCACGAATGAGCAAGATACAAAAACCTGTAAGAAGCCACTTCAACGCTCCCTGGACAGAGAAAGTCTTGTAAACTTATGAGTTTGTAACCTCCCATGGCCACACGTATAGCAGACCTTAAGGTGGCCAGCCTGCAGCATAAAAAACTTCAGGAACCAGACTTCAAAGGTATGAAACTGCTGAGACTTCAGTGCATCTGCAAATTTGACATCATCAGCTCTGGACTAAACAAAGGCCTTGGTACACTTGCAAGTTGCAGCGCTGTGAGGGGGTTACAGCGCTGTACTTTACACGGTAATCACACTTACAAAGCCCAGCCAGCGCTGCAACTCTGCTGCAGCGCTGGCTGTACCACCTGGGTCCTCCCTACAGGTGTAGCAAGATCCAAGCGCATGCTGAATGCACACGCTGGTGCATCAGGGAGAGGTATCCCAGCATACTTTCAGCCTCTCTGGTCATCGCTTTCGCACTCCACTGCCCTGGGCTCAGGTGACCCGCCCTTTAAAATGTCCCGGGAATTTTAAAAATCCCTCCCTGGTGCTCAGCCAGGCGGAGTGCAGTTCAGATCAAGCCTTACCAGTGACCATGCTCCACACCCAAGGAGCCCCAGCATGGAGCACTGCCGAGCTGCAGGGATCTCATCAGTGTTTTGAGGTGTTTGAGAGACTCCCAGGCCATTGCGCCAGGGAGACCTATTTTCCAGCCAGGAAGAAGCTAGCAGTCACAGCCGCGGGACTTGGAGTGAGGAACCAGCAGAGGAGCCTGTTTCCCGGTAAGAAGCTTTTATTATAAGGATGCAAATGTTTTGGGAGCAGGGGGGGCTATGGCTGCCTGCAAGCATGCCTAGATGTGGAATAGCCCATTGATTTCCCTGTAGCTGCTCTTTGCTTTCCCAAGTCACAGAAAACCCCCATGGCTTCCAGAGTGAAGCAACCCCCCCCCCCTTCCCAGGTGAGCCGCGTGTGCAAGATGGCTCTGAGTACCTGCTGTGGCAGATGTGGGTGGAGGGTTCAGTGTTATTCTTTCCCTGTAGCTGCTCTTTTGCTTTCCCAAGTCACAGAAACCCCATGGCTTCCAGAGTGAAGAGCCCCCCCACCCCTTCCCAGGTGAGAGCGCGTGTGCAAGATGTTCCCTCTGAGGAGTACCTGCTGTGGCAGTTCACCCCCCTGTAGCTGCTCTTTGCTTTCCCCAGTGAGAACGCGTGTCCAGAGAAACTCACGCCCCATGTCCCTCAGGTGAGCCGCAGCTGTCCTGCTTCCTCTTCCTGTAGCTATGCTTTCCACTCATGACCTATGGCTTCCCAAGTGAAATGATGCTAGCTACAAATACTCTTAAAAACAATGCTGCTCTTAGTAATGTAAAACTGTTCTCTCTCTCTGTTTTTTTAAAGTGACCTTGAATACTGCTCCATCAGCGCAGACTTCTGAAAATCGCGAAACTTAAGAAAAAAAAACCAAGGAAGAGTAAGGAAGAGATGGTGAAAGCAGTTATGAATCTGTATTCCACAGATAAAATAAAAGTTGCAAGACTGGAGGGATAAGGAAAGCATGAAAAAAGAAACAGGCTGCCAAGATAAAGGAGAAGGCTGCCCAAGAGAAAGGAATTGGCTACCAAGAGAAGCACAGATCGGCTGCTAAGCATCATGGAACGCCACACAGACCTCATGCAGTCAATGCTAGACATGCAGGCAGAGCACTACCGTGCCTTCCTCACCCCATCCCAAAACTCAACCCATTGTGCCCCACTGTTTCCTCAAAACACCCTCTCCAGCATCCTGGTTCTTACCACCACCACTGCCCCCAACACCATACGTTCACCTCACAGCCCTGATAACTACGACCCTTACCCTATGCATCAACCCCCATCACCATGCAGCATATTAATCCTCAAGTGCAGCAGGCATTGCACAGCACTCAAGGAAGGACATATTCAAACCTCTGACTTTACTGCTCATCACCCTACCCCCCTGCCTGTTTTATGTACTGTATTTTTAATAAAGGATTTCTTGTCTTTTTAAAACAGTTTTTATTATTACAGAAAGTTAAACATACTGTACCACAAGTGAAAAATAGGCACTGCAAATCATTGCAACCACTGCACTTAACTGCTGTGGAAGGCACCCAACATTACTGTTGGCTTTCAGCCTCAAAGTGCTCCTTTAAGGCATCCCTAATCCTGAAGCAGTGTGCTGGGCCTCTCTAGTAGCCCTGCTCTCTGGCTGTGCAAATTCAGCCTCCAGGCGTTGAACCTCGGAGGTCCATTCGTCACTGAAGGTTTCACCCTTCCTTCACAAATATTATGGAGGATACAGCACGCGGTTATAATCGCTGGGATGCTGCTTTCCCCACGTCTAGCTTCCCGTAGAGACTTCTCCATCTCCCCTTTAAACGGCCAAAAGCACACTCCACAGTCATTCTGCACCGGCTCAGCCTGTAGTTGAACCGGTCCTTGCTCCTGTCAAGCTTCCCTGTATACGGTTTCATGAGCCAAGGCATTAACGGGTAAGCAGGGTCTCCAAGGATCACAATGGGCATTTCGACGTTCCCCCACTGTGATCTTCCTGTCTGGGAAAAAAGTCCCTGCCTGCAGCTTCCTGAACATGCCACTGTTCCGAAAGATGCGTGCATCATGCACCTTTCCAGGCCATCCTGTGTAAATGTCAGTGAAACGCCCACGGTGATCCACAAAGCGCCTGGAGAACCATAGAGAATACCCCTTCCGATTAATGTACTCGGATGCCAGGTGGGGTGGTGCCAGAATAGGAATATGCGTCCCATCTATTGCCCCTCCACAGTTAGGGAAACCCATTTGTGCAAAGCCATCCACAATGTCCTGCACATTCCCCAGAGTCACGGTTCTTCTTAGCAGGATGCGATTAATGGCCCTGCAAACTTGCATCACCACTATTCCAACGGTCGACTTTCCCACTCCAAACTGGTTTGCGACCGATCGGTAGCTGTCTGGAGTTGCCAGCTTCCAGACTGCAATAGCCACCCGCTTCTCCAGTGACAGGGCAGCTCTCAGTCTCGTGTCCTTGCGCTGCAGGGTTGGGGCGAGCTCAGCACACAGTCCCATGAAAGTGGCTTTTCTCATCCTAAAGTTCTGCAGCCACTGCTCGTCATCCCAGACTTGCATGACGATGTGATCCCACCACTCAGTGCTTGTTTCCCGAGCCCAAAGGCGGCGTTCCACGGTGCTGAGCACGTCCGTTACTGCCACAAGCAATTTAGTGTCAGGCGCGTCAGCCGAATCTATTTCATCATCTGAGCTCTCCTCACTGTCACTTTGGAGCATAAGGAATAGCTCAACTGCCAGACGTGATGTGCGGCAACATTCATCAGCAAAGTCCTCAGCAGCTCGGGCTCCATTTCTTACTGAAATCACGCGGCAGACTCACAATGGCACCAACACGGCTGAAAAGGGAAGCGATGCACCACGGGTCGTTGGAACAGGAAGCGAATGAACCCGCACCCTTCCGTCCCCTTCCCACAACCCACAGCGCAAAATGGGACGAGGTGCTCTGTGGGATAGCTGCCCACAATGCACCACTCACACAGCGCTGCAAATGCTGCAAATGTGGACACACTGCAGCGCTGGTCGCTGTCAGTGTGGACACACTGCAGCGCTGGCCCTACAGAAATTTCCACTACCTGCGTCTGACGAAGTGGGTATTCACCCACAAAAGCTCACGCTCCAAAATGTCTGTTAGTCTATAAGGTGCCACAGGATTCTCTGCTGCTTTTACAGATCCAGACTAACACGGCTACCCCTCTGATACTAATCAGGAATGTTACATTTTGATAACACAAAAATGAGGGATGTCTTATTCTGAAAAAGTCAACAGTTTTGTCAGTGAAAATCAGCAATTTTGTGCACAAGTGTTAGAACATTTCAATATTTTTTCTTTAAAAATTTTCAGGCACTCTAAGGACAATCTACACCATTGCTAACGCTATTAAGCTCAAGGGATTACACATTCTGTTGTCAAAAGAGCTAAGCACCAGAGAGCAAATAAATGCACAATGGAATTTAGAATGTCAGTTAAAGATGGCAGAGAAAAAGACAAGCTGTGCAAGAGCCACTAGGTTCATCAGCCTGTTCAGTTTACAAACTCTTAAGAGGAGACAGCAGATAAATCACTAAATTAGTGAGTTTTTGGTATAGGCCTGGAATCAAAAAACGCACAAATTCTGATGTCAGAACTTGTACATTCCCTGTAAGGAATTACTTTAAATTTATTCACATTTGTCCTGCCCTCCCTCCTCAGCTGCCATTTAAAAAATGTAATGTAATATTGTGATTGAAATATCGAGCACTCAACTTTTTAGTGACTTAAGATAGCTCCAAGAAGTGTAACACGGCCTTCTGCTAGATGTGTAGTATGTTTTATTGCTGTTTACCTTATTATGTGTAAACCTCAATGTACTATTTTTATTCATTTATACAGTGAGTACCTCTTAGTTTCACTGATCTGAGAGACTGCACCAGTTCTACCGCAATTCCTTATTTTAAAAGTAGGAAAGTTAATGGCACCTTAACTTTTTTTTCTAATGTCAGTTTCTAAGCTTTAAAAATATTTAAAACCTGACAAATGTATACAACAAATTAACAGCATGTTATCACTACATTTCTAAAGCATGATGAAACCTGAGAGTATTTTGCTTTAAAGATAATCTCAGGAGTTTGCATGATGCATACCCTCTACATTAAAAAAGATAGCTTTAGTTTATTCATTATACAGAACAGTCTCTAAAGAAATGATTCCAATTTTCAACCAATTGAACAACATTTTAATAAGCCTAGACTCTAAATATTGTTCAACATCAGCAATATGCCCAATAGCTGTATCTATCCTAGTAATGTCAAATGCTTTACCATTATAGCTACAGTTAATGGGTCAAATTTTGTTCTGAAGTTACACTCGTAACAAAACAGAATTTGGCCTGTGTCTATTTAGCACCACTTACTAGCTGAAGTGGTTTAAGACATGTAACTCGCTCACCACAAAACTGATACCTGAATGAGAAAGCAAAAAAATTGTGGGACTTTGAGCAAGGAAGGTCACATTTGGAAAAGTTATCCATGGAACAGAAGAGAAACGGGGAAGTCTGACCTGCTGCATAGGTATCAGACAGACAGCGAAGATTTTTTAGGAAAGTCCTTACTCTGGGAGATGGTCGCAAGCTTATATTTGAGCAAGCAGCTGACCTGTGCAATTCTGGAACTGCTCTAAAATAAAGGACTTGTATTAAAGGAATAATTACACTTCAAACACTATAGTATTCAATGGTCCTTTCTATCAGGAGCAAAAGGCAGCTAAAACTTAAATATTGGGAGAAAAAACAGGGTATGATCTTCCCTGGATGTATAGGCCTTGAGAGGGAGAGTCTGCAACCAGGTAGATTCCAGAAAGGAAGAAGAGAAGAGACAAATATGTACAATAGAGAGGAAGGATAAACCAATTAAATGAAAATATGACAGGAAAATTGAGAAATGTCAAGAATACTTCTAAAACAATCAGGTCAAGCAAAAACCAGCAAGAGAACTCTGACTTCTGATTTAAAGTTTTTTTAAAACAATCTTTAACTTGTGATAACATGACAAAAGAAAAAAGAAAGGAAGAATGGCAAAGAGAAGGAAAGGTGCCTTACTGCAACTGAATTTAAGCTATTATGTTCTCAGAGGATCTTTTATTCTAACAGTATCATAAATAAGCGTCTAATGCTTCCTGAAAACACTTTTTAAAAATAATCCTGCCTCTGCCATAGACGTATTTTTCCTTTTAACCATTAACTCCATCCAGAGAATTTTTATTGAGTTTATTTGCTCCCCTTGTGACACCATAACCTTTTCCACAGACACAGGATTACATCAGGCTGTTAAATAAGTAACAGGAGATTAACTCTGAAGAAAGGTGCAAGTGTCAGAAGTGATAAAAGAAGTCCACAGAATTATAATAAAAATGTATAGTACATATATACAAGCAGAAGTGGTACTGAAAATGTTTTCCACATTTCTCCATCAGTCACCAATAATATTAAGAATGCTCTGGATGATTTAGCATAGGGATATGGCATACCTTGAGAGGTACCATTGTCCTAAATAATTTGAACACGATTACACATTCTCCTTTGTTGTTGCAGTAGTTAGATTTTTTTTTTTGTCAGTATCAACATTATAACTAGAAAATTATTTGCACTTTGATAGCTCCTAAAAGTCTCAATTAGGATCAGAACCCCACAGTGGTGGGCACTGAACGAACACCTTAGCAATGTACCTTTTTCAACTAAAACAGCATTTTAACATCTGTAGAGAGAAAATCTACAGTAGAAATAGAAGAAACTGAAGTGTTTAAGGTAATCGCTGAAAAAGAATTACTAGCATAATAGTTAAATTGACTGTTAATATTTGTAAAAGTGTATGCATTTTAGCTGATCACTTATTTTACAGTACTTTAATAAGAGTTCACATTTGAGTCATTAATTCAGGCCCTAATCCTGCAAGATGAACTGTATGGTACAGAAGTCTGCCCATGTGGATGAGCATAAGGACCAAAGATTTTTTTTAAATGAAAAATGTTTAACATTACAATAAGTGCTGAAAACTTAATTTAATTTTTTCACTTCACTGAACTTGAAGACTGAAACTAGACTATTCTGTTTCACTTTCTCTAGTCAGTTTCATTTGTAGAATCCATGCATTAGTATATTGTTTTCATTCTTCTATTCTGCTGGGAAATACCCAAATTTGGAGCTTAACTGCTTGAAAGTGTTTTTAATATCACCAGATAAAGTCTAGAATCATATGTCAGTATGTAGTACTCTACTATCCAAACTCACCAATGCATTAGTTATCATATGGGCTTTAAATGTTACCCTATAACACTTATTCTTTTCATGATATAAATGAAAAAAAATCAAGACTTAAAATAGAACTGTCATGACAAAAATAAATGAAAATGTGCTATTACTGATGTGATGTACTAGGTACAAACATTTTTTTTTTTTTTTTTTTTTAAAAGAGTACTGAATTTAAACAGGATAATTACTTTCAATTTGAATGTCAAGGACCTGCCCTATGTGATGCTCTTCCCATTCAGTCCAGTAGCCATGACATGCCCACAGCAATACAATGCTTTCATGCCTTCAGATCCCATTATAAAGAAATCACTAACTGATCTATGAGTCTTATAAAAAAAAGAATGTATATTTAAATGTCTACCTTCACTTGTATATTTTCATTTAGAAACCAGTCTATCAGTAATTGCCCTCTATGGAAGCTGCAGGGGAAGAGTAATTAACTGAAGCCACTGCTGCAAAACAAGGACACACATCCTATGTCATGGCAATTGTTCTTTATACAGACTAGAAACCAGGTTTGGCATTATTTTCCATATTTAATTTTGATTAAAAAAAAGCAAAGTAAACATACGGCTCTGTGTCTGGTTCACATACGATAATAGTAATTAAGGAACCAAACTCACCAGCAGATATCTTACCAGTACCCTTAAATTCTGCAGCTGATAAGTGTGCAAATCCATTTGTTGAACCAAGTTCAGACATGGAAATTTGATAAGGTGGTCTCAGCTTGATTTCTGTCTGCATGTCAGCAAGATTTATCTTTGTCGACAGAGACCGTGGGTTATTATATCTCTGCTTGGTCCTTTGAATAAAATTATCTGTGTAAAATTAAAAAAAAATATCCCTATAGACATTTGTTAATTAAATCATTCCAGACTGAGGCTTTATGGGCCATATACTTCTAAAATACAAATTTAAATTTATTATTTGAAATTCTTACATTTATCTTGGAACATTCTCATACTATTTCTGTTTTATGACTAATATATCATGGATTAATTAATTCTGCAATATAAAAAATTAAGCTCTAGAAATCTAATTACTTAACGACTGTGAATAAACTAACGACTTACACGGCATGATACTGAAAGCACTGCTAATATAATGGATGTATTTCACTAGCTTTAGCTTCTCTCTCAATTTAGCAAATATTCTTATAAAAATAAAGTAATTTTTTTTCAGCTATAAATGCACTTAATTTTAAAATGTGACTTAAACTGCAAAATATTAGGGCTGAATACATTCATTATATTTTCTCTCCTCAGCAGTAAACACACCAATATAACGAAATTACTTTCTAAACTAACAGCTAGGAAAACACATTGAAGGATGGAGAAAAGGAAGAAAGCAAGCAGTGGTTATTCTAAAGGAAACCTTTAAAAAACAGACTGGATCAGCATCATTGGAAAATTGAATGAATTTAGTAGGCACCATATTTTTCTGCACCTTGTGTTCCTTTTATTCTGTCTAAAATGTATTTTGTTAGAATAAATAAAACTAGATTATTTTACCTCCAAATGAAGGTATAATTTTTAAGCCACTGCAGGTATCAGCAGAAACCGCAAGAGATGCTACAAGTAATGCCACATGTAGTAGGTATTCGAAGCTTGAATCACAGAAAATTCAATGTATACAGCAAATCAAAATCTTCACTTCCTTTCTTTGCATTGAACAAATAACTATTACACAGTGAAGAGCAAACATACAACTGGGATTTTTTAGTTTGGAAATGGCTTACAAAGCTCAATATCTTTATAGGTTCAGTATTTTGATACACGTATAACGTCAAACAACTCAACATATTACCAACTGGCAAAAGTTAAACTCATCCACATTTGTTCACGCAGAACCTGATCAAAAACTTATTGAAGTTAATGGAAAGATTCAGCTCCCACCAAAGACTATGGGAATCTTTCTAATGACTTTAATGGGAGCTGGATTAGGCCCTCAATCACTCTAAAGCTAAATAAACATAATCTTGGCTGAATATTTGCAATTTGTATGTTCTAAGTTGTACGTTCTTTAAAATAGTTAGTTGAATTTGAGTTAGGTTTGAAAGAGTTATTGTAGTAAGCAGTCAGATCCTTACCAAACTCTATGAAACAGTATGGCCGGATGGCAGTATTTGTCCTCATCATATTGTACGTGGTGATGAACTCTTTCTGAAGCTCATCCAGGAAGCAGAAAGCCAGAACACTGGGGTAATTTTCAGTGCACAGCATCATGTAGCTCACTCCCAGAGAGCTAATAAAACTATAATTTAAAAAATGGTTTTAAAATTTCAAAATTAAGTCAAGATAACTTACAGCTTTGCAAGACTGGTTCCATATACCACAAAACAGAGAATAATATTTATTGAAAAAGCCACAGATTGTTTTAGGGAAAAATTACTTTAGATAATGTCTTTCTTTTAAACAGAATTGTATTAATGAATGAGAAGCTATCCTATACATATAAAAGTGTATAGTGTGTTGCAATGGACTAACGTGTGGACGAGAGGGAGATTATGATAAAATCGTTGGGGGTGGGAAACACATGGGTATTCTCTCCTGGGAATGGCACATTTAGAATAAATGCAGAACATGCCATCTGGTGCATTCCCAAGGCAAAAAACTGCTCTTCAGATTTTTTTTTTTTTTTTTTTTTAAAGTGAGGGTATTAAACTCTTCCACAGAAAGAATGTTTCATCAGAATCCAGACATGGATGCAGAATCCAGACATGGAGAAGGAAAATCTCTCCCCCTTCCAATTTCACATTTGGTATATACCTATACATATTTCACTTAGATGTTAACAAATTGTTGTATTTGATTATTGGTTCATGAAACAGAAGTTTCAAAATTAGTTCAAGTATCTGTCATATACAGCTTAAACATTTTCAAGATTTTTTTTAAAATATGAGTACAACTTAAAAAATTGGGGAGGGATAGAAAAGATAGAGGGTTCAGGCGATGTAAAGAGTTACCTTAAGTACTGGAAAGAAATGTAATAGCAATGTGTTAATGCATGAAACCCATAAGGGAAACTTTAGTTTCACTGTCCAAGCGAGTAAAGTACATAAAAGATGAAAAGTAAATTAGATTTTGGTGTTTACTAAATAACTGTTTATTAATAAACTAGGCTGTTAATGATAAGATGTTTATCTCAACAGTGCACATTTAATCATGGAATATTTCCACCATACATATATGGCATATTAACATATTATAAGCAATATAGCATATTATTATTATTATTTATTATGGAGGCAGCTAGCATACTCCAGTCAGAACGAAGGCTCTACTGAGCCAGGTGCTTTACACATGTAGGAAAACATGGTGCCTATCCAAATTAACATTTGCTGTTGGTGTTAAAAATTAAGGTAAGGGCATAAATCCTGTATTCCTTACATATGCAATGCTCCCATTGAAGTCAATAGTAATTTTAGGTGAACAAGGCATGCAGGTTAGGTTCTATAGCCCAGGTTTTTAAAAGTATCTAGACCACTGACTCCTACTGATTTCAATGAGTTAGCCATGTACATATCTGTAAAAATCTGGCCCCAATTCTATCACACATTTTTATATGTAGACCTATGATTTGAAAAGGTAGTAATTTTACATTCATTTTATATTTTGATAGTTTTTTTTCTTTGTCTGATGTGAACTATCATAATTTCCTTGAATTACCATAACAAAGAATATCCAAGGACTAATCACACGTCTCCTGGGCTCCTGGGGCTTTTAATGGCACACGCTACCTTGAAACCAATAGGATAATGGAATAAATCTTAAAAATGCTTAATCTTGCAAGACTCTACAGGCCAATAATTCAAATATTTATAACAATAAAGGTTACATCGAATTAGGATTTCTACCAGAATATAAATGTCTTTAAAGTCTATCGTGTCTTAACTTTTAATTTCCAAATACAAAAATAATTGTTGATAGTTATTCTTAATTTAATTCATTACCTCTACACTGCAACTGTTAACTAAACACCACTCAGGAATGTTACAAGGATAAAAAAAGAAATTCTTACTTTATATTATACTGGCCAGCTTTCAGCATACATCTATCAGGAAGCTGAGCAAGCTTCTTCGAAAGTGTTTTAAAATATTTTCTACATTGCTGCACTCCCATGCTTTGCTCATAATCTGTAGAGGCAGATAGCGGAAGCCCATCTCTAACACGGACCACTGAGGCAGATAAGATCATAGACATTGCCAACAGATTTAGTGAAAACCTAAAACAAAACAAATACATTCAGAAATGCAGATCAGACAAAATTAAAACAAACAAACAAAAATTGAATATGCAGCCAGAACCATTACTATCTGGTGGCTAGATGAGGTACCTCTCAATCAAGGCTGATGGGTTACATGTCTGGTTCAGCCTTAATACACAGCATGTCACAAACGGCTTATCCTGGAACCTAAGATCACACAGGCAGTCCTGTTGAGTAGTCCCTACCAGTCTCTCTGACTCACAAACAGTTCACAGAATCAGACTTTTGACTTCTCTTATTAATATGTATTATTCGAATTACCACAGCACTTAGCAGTGCCTCAGTCTCAGAGTGTCTATTTTTTTATTATTTGTTTTACAGTAGTGCCTAGAGGCACCGAGATCAAGATCATAGTGCTAGGCATTATACATACCACATACTCTTGATCAGTGAGACAAAGAAAAGATCTTGCCCAAAGACCTTAAGGTCTACATAGGCAAGACAGACAAAGGAGTTTTATTATTCCTATTTTATAGATCGGGAATTGAGATACAGAGAGAATAAGGCCACGACCAAGGAAAACTTTAAAACAAGTGACTAGCTATCAGCATGTGAATAGTTCTGCTGAATTCAGTGGGACTATACATATGCTTTAAGTTAGGCACAAGTTTAAGTACCTCGCTGAATGGAGACCGACTTAACGTAACTAAAGTAACAAAGGAAAGGTGGCAGAGCCAAAAATAAAATCTAAGTCTCCTGAGTCACTGTCTAGTGTCTTAACCATGAAACCTTCTCTCTCTTATTTGGTCTGAGTTTATTGATCTGTAAAATGTGTAGAGCAATATCCACTTTACACAAGTATTGAGAAGTTCAAACTAAATAATGTTTGTAATGTGAAAACCATGAACGAACTACCATAAAAGGACAAAGTATAATTATTTTAAGATACATGGGATCTGAGGCAGGGATGGGGAAGAATAAAATAAATGTAACGTCAAGTGATTCCTATTCAAACTAAAATTTTACTTTTTGGCCCTGATGTAATGCTGCTCTCAACTTTCTCCAACAGTCATATATTCTGTGGCATGCTTGGTCTGCATGTACAAAACTATATAACACAAGGATTTTATTAAAATACTCATGGAACAAAAGGTGACAAATCACAGCAGTGATTTTAAAACACACCCCTGCAACCTTTGTCAAGAATTAAAAGATAGATAAATATTTAAATGTCCAAACCCTTAAAAGGTTCAGTAGATATATCAAAATGATCAAAAGTTTGGCAAGACAAGCATTATGTGGTTCTCTAAAAGTAAAATTACTTATTTGCTCGTTTGTTTGACCGCCTGTAAAACACAGGCCATAGAACTTCCCAAAAATAATTCCTAGAGCAGATCTTTCAGAAAAACATCCAATCTTGATTTTAAAACGGCCAATAACGGACAATCTCCCACGACTCCTGGTAAATTGTTCCAATGGTTAATTACTTTCACCATTATAAACATATGCATTATTTCCAGTACGAAAATGTCTACCTTCAACGGTGTATAATTATTTAAAGGGTATAAACTAGAGCTGTTGATTAATCACAGTTAACTCACACGATTAACTCAAAAAAATTAAGCATGATTAATCGCACTGTTAAGCAATAGAATACCAACTGAAATTTATTAAATATTTTGAATGTTTTTCTACATTTTCAAATATACTGATTTCATTTACAACATAGAATACAAAGTGCACAATGCTCACTTTTTATGATCTTTGATTACAAATATTTGCACTCTAAAAATGATAAAAAATAGTGTTTTTCAATTCACCTTATACAAGTACTGCAGTGCAATCTCTATCTTGAAAGTGCAACTTACAAATGTAGGGTTTATTTTACATAACTGCACTCAAAAACAACACAATGTAAAGTAAAGCTTTAGCACCTACAAGTCCACTCAGTCCTACTTCTTGTTCAGCCAATCACTAAGAGAAACAGGTTTGTTTACATTTACAGGAGATAATGCTGCCCCCTTCTTCATTACAATGTCACCTGAAAGTGAGAACAGGCGTCGCATGGCACTGCTGCACCTGGCGTCACAAGATATTTACATGCCAGATGCGCCAAAGATTCATATGCCTCTCATGCTTCCATGCTGATGACACTCGTTAAAAAGAAAAAGTGTTAGTTACATTTGTGACTGAACTCCTTGGGGGAGAACTGTATGTCTCCTGCTGTTTTACCTCTATTCTGCCATACATTTCATGTTATAGCAGTCTCGGATGATGACCCAGCACATGTTCATTTTAAGAACACTTTCACTACAAATTTGATAAAATGCAAAGAAGATACCAATGTGAAATGTCTAAAGATAGCTACAGCACTTGACCCAAAATTTAAGAATTTGAAGTGCCTTCCAAAATGTCTGAGAGGGACGTGTGGAGCGTGCTTTCAGAAGTCTCAAAAGAGCAATGCTCCGGTGCACAAAGTACAGAACCCAAACCACCAAAAAAGAAAATCAGCCTTCTGCTAGTGGCATCTGACTTAGATAATGAAAATGAACATGAGTTGGTCTGCACTGATCTGGATTGTTATTGAGCAGAACCTGTCATCAGCATGTCCCCTGGAATGGTGGTTGAAGCATGAAGGGACACATGAAACTTTAGCACATCTGACATGTAAACATCTTGCGACGCTGGCTACAACAGCGAACGTCTGTTCTCACTTTCAGGTGACACTGTAAATAAGAAGCGGGCAGCATTGTCTCCTGCAAATGTAAACAAGCTTGTCTGTCTGAGTGATTGGCTGAACAAGAAGTAGGACTGAGTGGTCTTGTAGGCTCTAAAATTTTACATTGTTTTATTTTTGAATGCAGGTTTTTTTGTACATAATTCTACATTTGTACATTCAACTTTCATGATAAAAAGATTGCACTACAGTACTTGTATTAGGTGAATTGAAAAATACTATTTCTTTTGTTTTTTAACGGCGCAAATACTTTAATAAAAAAATTAAGTGAGCACTGTACGTTATATTCTGTGTTGTAACTGAAATTAATATATTTAAAAATGTAGAAAATATCCAAAAATATTTAAATAAGTGGTATTCTATTATTGTTTAACAGCGTGATTAATCATATGATTTAAAAATGGGATTTAAAACCCATTTCTATTTGACTATGCAGATTTCCAAAGTGAAGAGGACAAAGACCCACCCCTTCAATCATTTAAAAACTAGGCTGAATAGTATATTATGAAGAACGGTCCTATATTCGCAGGAAGATGGACAAATGAACTACAGTCATAAAGCTCTCTGATTGCTGTGATTAATTTAATAAATGCTATTTTATTATCAGTAATCTCTTATGGGGAAAAAGGAGGAGTGCAAAAATATCAAGTAGGTAGGATTACATAACGCTATATTTCTCTCTCCAAAACTCTCCCATTGCCCGTATATTAAATACTGAACCAAATTTCCATTCAGTCATTGTTTTACTCCCAGAATTAAGGGCAAAGAATATAAATAGCAATATCAACAATAGAGACAGCAGAACTGAGAGAGGATAAAATCCTTCTTCTAGATCTAAGTTATCTATTTTACATGTTTATTTTATCTGTAAATAAAATATTCTCATAAATCCTAGATAAATAGGGATTCAGATTAAATTAAAGCTATTTATATTAAGGCAAATTAGTCCCTTTTTTAAAGGATACACCTCCCTGAAACCTGACAGCTGTCTTCCATGCATTATGAAATGACAGAAAAACCAAACTTTGTTTAGACAGTCTTTTTTAATATCATTAGTGAAATATTTCTTATTAAGCCATCCAATGAATACATTTCTTTCTTCTCAGTCTCCGAAGAATAGTGTCAGAAGACTGTATAAAAAGTTATTTATCTTAAAAACAAAAACAATCAAAAATACTGTCACCAAACACACTGTGGCTACAAGAGCATATGAATGTAGAGAAATTAATAAATACACATATTTTAACTGTATGCAATTCAGCACTGCAAAACTGTCATGAAAATTTACCACTAAACAAAAGGGTACTAACTCTTCCTATAACAGGATGATGGCAATTAAAAAACAAGGGATATTTTATTCAGCCAACCAAAAATATTAAATATTTCTCTAAGGCAAGCAGTTTTTTTGTGCGTGTGTATATATGTGCACATAGAAAAATGTGATGAAGGAATATTTCTATAAAGTAACATTATCTTTAAATGTCATTTCTATCTATCCATCCAAAAGTTTAGGTATTAATCTGCACTCAATCTCTTACATATTTAGTATTTTTTCCCCAGATACTCTCTACCTCAAACTATCCTGAACTCAAGGGACCTCACTTTCCTTACAAATGTAACAGTGAGTCTCCCACCCTTCACAGATTTGTGAAAAGTACTTTACTCACTTGAAAGCCTGCAGTTTCCATTCCAGGGCCCCTGGGAATTAGGAACATGTGGTTGTGGGGTCCATGACCTAATCTCAGTTTCTTCTACTGAAAAGAGGAAACTGGTAATTGTTTTTAATAGGGAGGCACATGGTTACAACTCCATATTCAGAGCTATGTTCTGAAATGAGCCTTAATATGAGGTATATATTCCTGTTTTTCCCCATACGTGAAGATGGCCTTTCAGTGTGAAATGTGACACAATGTTAGTTTTATAGTCTGAATTTTCAAGAGAATTTTTGTTTGACTCCTTTGCATACATTTTTAATATAAACTGTTTGAAACTGGACTGTTGATGAGTGTTGTTCATGGCAGTACCACCTTTAAAAAAAAACAAAAAACAAAAAACAAAACCACACACAACACATTGTTTTTATGAAGCTAGGCAAACAGAGATGAATTCTGAGTAGATCTGGTGCAATGGGTAGTCTCTGCTCTCCAACATATGCTAGACTTCCAGCACCTCATTTTCCAAATCATCCCCTTTCAACCCATGAACTTATTACATTAAACATCCACAACTAATGGATGATAATTTGGTAGACTGCTGCCTGCTGAAGGGATGATTGAGAGGGCAGAGATAAGGTGTATGGTATCTGTGGGAATAGTAAGGTGTGTGCCTGTTGTTATGTATTGAACGGTGTATTGCCTTTTCTGAGTTTGTGTCATATCATGTGGATCAGCCTTAACTGTTTCACAATTTTCTATTCATTAGTTTATTTTCTTAACTGTATAAAAGCTTTACACTGTATGCTCTTGTCATAGCTTCCTACTCAGATTTGAACTTTAGCGTTCATAAACTGAGAAGCTAGCATGAACCCTCTAAGCTTAATTACCAGCTTAGATCTGATATCGCTGCCACCAGCCAAGTGATTTCCAGGGCTTGGCTCCCCTTTAGCCCAAATTCTCTGGGGGACCCAAGACTCAAGAACCTGATCTTACCACAAGGAATACACCATTCCCCCACCTCTCTTCCACCCAGAATTTCCTCTCTGGGCTAACCTGCAGTTATTGATGCAACCTCTTCACATCACAATACAGAAGAAGCATGTCTCCTCTCTTCCACAAAAGAGACAACCAAAGACAAGGAAACTAGAAAAGATTTCTCTCTCTTCTTCCCTTAGCTTCTTCCCGCCCTGGGACACTAGGAGAGTTAAACACAGAGAGCAGTCTTTCCTCTCCCCGTCTTCCTTTCTCCACCCAATTTCCCTGGTGGGTCAACTAGAAACAAAAAAATCAACAGGTCTTAAAAAGCAAGACCTTTTAATAAAAAAAGAAAGAAGATAGAATAACATTTCTCTGTAACCTAGATGGTAATACAGGGTTTTCAACTCTATAGAAAATGAATAAACAATAGAAAAGGGATAAACAGCCTTATCCAAAAACAATACAATTTAAAGTACTTATAGCCAAATACACATAAAGACTCCACCAGCCAGATACACAGATGCAAATACAGCAAAACAATTTAAAAGATTATACTTTTGCTACCTTTGTAGTTACAACTGGGAAACAGAAGATTAGAAGGACTGGAAATAGATCCTCTCATAGCTGAGAGAGCACCGAACAGACAAAGACCCAAGACCAAGAAACACACACAAATTCCCTCCCTTAAGCTTTGAAAAATCCGGTTTCCTGATGGGTCCTCTTGTCAGGTGTTTGGTTCCCTTTGTTAACCCTTTACAGGTAAAAGAAACATTAACCCTTAGCTATCTGTTTATGACAGCTCTAGATCAGGGATGGGCAAACTATGGCCCGCGGGCCAGATCCGGCCCATCAGGGCTTTAGATCCAACCCTCGGGATTGCCAGCCCCGTGCTGCTCCCAAAAGCGGCCGGCACCACGGCCTCTGGTGGGCCAGAGGGCTCCATGCACTGCCCTCGCCTCCTGGCACTGCCCCCCACAGCTCCCATTGGCCAGAAATGGGGAACCGCGGCTAATGGGAGCTTCAGGGGAAGCACCCCCAGGCAAAGGCAGCGCGCAGAGCTCTCTGTCCCTCCTCCCCCTCGGGCTGCAGAGACGTGGTACCAGCTGCTTCTGGGAGTGGCGTAGGGCCAGGGCAGGCAGGGAGCCTGCCTTAGCCCTGCTGCCACCCCAGAGCCACTCCAGGTAAGCAGCAAAGGGCCAGAGCCTACACCCTGAACCCCTCCTGCACCCCAACCCCCTGCCCTGAGCCCCGTCACACCCCAAACCCCTGACCCCCCTGCTGCAGCCCAACCCCCTCGTGCACTCCAACTCCCTGCCCTGAGCCCCCTCCTGCATCCCAACACCGTGACCTGAGCTTCCTGCCACACCCCTCCTGCACCCCAACCCTCTGCCCTGAGCCCCATGCCACACCCCTCCTACACTCCAACCCCCTGCCTTGAGCCCCTTCCTGCACACCGCACGCCCTCCCTCACCCTCTCCCGCACCCGCCCTACATTCATGGTGTTGCATGCAATTTCCCCACCCAGATGTGGCCCTTAGGCCAAAAGTTTGCCCATCCCGATCTAGCTTCTGGCAAACCAAGAAAGAGGGGGAAACTGCATACTAAAGTTAAGGAACCCTAGAATGCGCTATCACCAACTTCCTTCTGTTTGTAACAAGGAAGCTTTTGTCTGAGCCCTTTAACTGATTGCACCAGTACCATAAAAATGGGGGCAGCACAATCTCCCAGGTTAGAACGGCTCAGACCACTTATGCTTTGAAGGTTAGCACCAAAGCTGAGTGTCTCCATGCAGAAGTCTATTGACAGCCAATGAAGATCCTGGAACTATGTTGTAATGAACTTCAGTTATAAAATTATGCTTAATAAGTAGACTACTCAGTTCAGCACTAGTTTCCATTTCCAAGTAATGTCACTGTGTAACTCCAGTAGAGTACAGTACAATAACCTGATCTTGAAGTGTTAGGGATAACCCACATCACGGGGGGGGGGGGGGGGCGACTGCCTCCTTCTCAACAGTGCACACTAAAAAAAACCAAAACTTTTGGCTACAGCAGCTATCCAACACACAAACCTGTGTTGCACCCATACGTTACACGTGGCACTCTGTCCACAGGAGGAGGAGTGGGGAAAAAACAGGGGTCACAGCTGTTTTGTAGAGCAGCATTTGTACTCACGCCCGGCCCCTACTGCAACCTTACACTACAGGGAAGAGGTCGTGGGCAGGGCTATGCCTCCCTATCTCTGAAAGGCAAGTGGCAGATGGAATAATTCCTCCATTGCAATAGCCCCCACATCCCCTCCCCCCCACAGTCTGGTACCTGGGCATCAGGAGCGGGACCCGTCCCTATTCCGGCCCCCGAGAAAGAGCCCATCGTTATCCCTATTCCTGCCCCCCCTCCCCGCGCCTCGGGCCCCGGGGTGGAGGAGGAGCCCCACCCCTACCCCTGCACCCGGGGGAGGAGGGCCCATCACTATCCCGATCCGTGCCCCCCACTTGTGCCCAGGGCCCCGGGGAGGAGGAGACCCAGCCCTGTTCCTGCCCCATACCTGTGGCCGGGGCCCATGGGGGAGGGGCGCCCCGCCCCATCCCTGCCCCCAGGGGCAGCCTCTCCCGGCCCCAGTTCCCACCTGAGCCGCCTCCGCGCGGCCGGGTGGTCAGGCGGGCCTAGGTCTGTTGCTAGGCAACCGCTCTGCGAGGCGCAGGAGACCGCTCCGAGCTACCTGCCTCACCGGAGCCGCGGCACCACCAGCCGCACCACGTCCGCCTGCCGCAAAGCATTGTGGGAACCAGTGACGTGCCCCCGGAGCAATCAATCGCAGGGCGAGAAGATATCACGTGACTCTGCGTGGTCAGCCGTACGGTGTTCGGCGGCGGGGTGAGGACTGAGGACGTGGTCGAGGTGCCGTTGCTCTTCGGTGATATGGGGGTGGTCGGGGGCGCGGTTGCTCAGATTGGGCTGGGCCGCCATTGCTCTGTGGGGGTGAGGACGAGGCGGCTGGGCCGCCATTGCTCTGTGGGGGTGGAGCTGTAGTTCACTTCGTCAGCGATTTGTGATGCTAATGAAGTTACGGATATTGGAAAAGCTGCCACAAATGCCTGTAAACGGCGGGGCCCCGGAGTAGGGCCCTAACAGTTGATAACTTTCAATGGGACGTGTTTTCCTATCACTCCCTCATGTGCTTATGGACAGCCCCACCCCCGCTGTGTAAAGTGCCTGGTGAAGTGTTAACGTTATATAAATAATAATTAATAATCCTTGGTGTTTCTGCCGAGTCCACCAACACTCCCAGCTCAGCCCCAGCGGCAGCTGGCACCAGGGACTGGACTGAGACCTGGTCCAGCACTATTCACACAGACCACCAAACAATCATCTGGTAACTCAGCGAAAACAGCCGGGCTTGATGTGAAAAGCCTCCACACCCTATTACCAGTCCCTGATAAGAATCCTGTTTAATGTGACAGGCATATGCCCAAGGGACACTGTTTACTGAATAAACCAGTAGGAGCTGCAACAGGGAGGAAAGAACTTAGGCCCAGATCGTCAAACGTATTTAAGTGCTTAAGTCCTGTAGGAGTTAGGCACCTAGATGCTTTTGAGATTCTGGGTCTTAGGGCTCAGCAAATCAAGAGGAGAAATGTAAAGCATAAAATGCATGTATAAAGAAAGAGTAGATCCTCTGGAAAAGAAAAGGTTAAGGGGAAGGTAAAGTTGGCTGGATAACTTCAAAACTTAGATGGGTGAGTTGAATTGTAAGCAGTGGTACTGAACAGGTCCGGTCCTCATAGATCAGGGTCCCCAGCGCGGTACCCACGTGTGCCATGGTGCCTGCCGGGGCTTCTTAGTGCGCCCGTGTACTGGCCGGCGAACAAGCATCTGCTGAAATGCCGCCAACAAGCAGTGCCATCCAGAGGCGTTGCTACTGAAATGCCACCAGTTTTCAGCAGCAACGCCTCTGGACACTGCTTGTTGGCGGCATTTCGGTAGCAACGCCTATTGATGTTGCTGCTTGTCGGTGGCATTTAGGCGGATGCTCATCAGATGAAAAAGGTTGGGCACCACTGTCATAGATTAAATTGAATTGGTTGGTTATTTTAGGATGTGGTTTAGAACTCTGAAATAATAAAGTCTGGCACTGTTCTGAAAAATCTTGCATAATTTACTCTTAGGGGAATTCTGCGCCACCGTGCACGTTTTGGGTGCCCAAGGCGGCTGACAGAGGTAAATCATTGTGGGGCAGGAGGCAGGACTGGGGAAGATGCAGCTGGTGGCTCCTACCCTGTGCCAGGCTCAGCCACTAGTCACAGCTGAGCTGGGGAAGACACGACTTCCTCTTCATCTGCATGGCATCTGGGGCTGGGTCAGACCCACTCCCAGATTTCTACCCCCGCTGCAGGAAGCTCTGAAAACTCCCCCAGCCTCTGTGCCCTACTGTTTCTCACACAGTGTTTCACCCCAAAGGTAAAATTCTGGCTCTGTTGAAATCAGTGGACATTTTGGCCATTATTCCATTCCATTATGGAAGTTAGGGCCATCATTTCACCCTAAATATTTACAAAACATGAATCAGATCCCCCAAAATCATGACAGTGGCTTAAAAATCAGAACACTGTTTAGGCGTTTGTATTTTTGTAGAGCTTGTAGAGGTCGCACTTTCGTCCACAACCATGATATCAAGAACCTTACTGTTTTTAAATGAAAGTTGATGTTCGCAGATAAGAAGGTGAGCCTAGCATCTGGGCCTTTAAGAAAAAACCAAATATTGTGACTTGCATAACAAAATTGTGAGAGTTGGTAATATAGTCACTGCTTCCCTGGTTTCAATGCTGTTGTTGCTAGCACAGTTGAGGTGGGAGTGTGGTCAGGGTGATAAAGAATGGCCATGAAACATAGTTTATTTCTTTGTTCACATGTTTTCCTGTGTTTCTCTGTTGAAATTTTCTCAAGAGTCCATTCTGGAGGGAAAAGGGGTTGTGCCTTAGAGCAACAGTGTTTCATTCTCTAGGACCTTACAAAAACGTGAAGAAACCCAGTAATATCACATAAGGAACCTTGCAACTAATAAATGCATTTGGTACAACAACTGTGGCATGCAAAATATTTAGTGTCTCTAATCTTCACACTGCATCTCAGTCAGTCTGCAAAGTAACAAGCTCCAATGAGATTGACAAGTTATAAGTGCATTTTTATTTTCAGCGCCATCAATCCTGGATTTGTAGAAATAAAACAAGTTGGGCTATTTTTGATTATCATGTAACAAGCCATTCCAATAATAAAGGTCTTGCTTCCGGGCTTTTCGTCTCTATTTAGTTTATTTCCTGTTCAGTGGGGAAAAATGAACCGAAAAACCACATTAATGTACTCCTAGTAGGCATAATCCCTTTAGTTCCCTACATTACTCTAATTGAACACATCACCAGACTTTGTTTGTATTCAAATATTTCCAGAGAGGGAAAATCATTCCAAGCTGATCACATCACAAGGCCAGAAATTCCAGTAGATGCCATTTAAACAATTACAGTAAATAAAAGCATTATTTATTAATAAGATTGTACTATAAACACTTCATTTATATTCAGAGAATTCTGGGTCCCTAAAGCAATTTGCCCTTGAATATAATAATATCCACAACAAACTTTGCATAAGTAGAGTTATGATGTTATAGCCGTAATTTAATTCAGAAACATAGAAAGTAGCCTTAGCAGGAAAGCATTATTAGGTACTGTAAGATCAAATAAGATTATAATTGAATGGGATGGAAATGTAGCTCTGTATAATAGTAACTCACCAAGAAAGAGGAAGAATACTGTCTCTTTTGAGTAACATTCATATTTTATTTATTACTGATTAGCAGGTAAGGCTGAACAGCGACTGTAGCAGCAATATGCTATAATTGAGACTACCTTACTTTACAGCTGAGAGAAATGCATGCTTAAAGGTTTTAAAGGTTACTGGTACAATAGAACCGGTTGCCCAGTCCTCTGTCCCGTGGGTGGCTCAAGGAGCCAGCCAGGTGGGGAACCAACTACCCAACTTCCCAGGTAGATCAGTCAGCTCATTCATCTGCCAGGCAGGCACCCTGGCATCTGAGGATCCAGGACTCTGAGGCAGCCCACCAGCCTGTTCTATCAGAAAATGTTCAGCCAGCTCTACTGAGGGCAGAGTTGACCCTGTATTGGAACTTGACTTACAATTCTCACAAGCCAAAATGGGATCCAGATCTGGCTTTCAGGTCTTGATTCAGCAAGCCACTTAAGAACATGATGAAGCCCATCCCTATTTAGGAAAGCACTTGAGCACAGACTGAAGTGCCACTGAAGTCAGTGGGATTTCAGCATGTATTTAAGTGCTTTGCTGAATTAGGACCTTGGAGCCTTGTTGGCTGTGCAGAGCCAGCTACCAGGTGTCAAAAGTAGTAGAACATGTCCAAAACAACTGTAAACTCAGGGCCAAATTCTGCAGCAGTGTAACACTGGAGCAGTCACTCATGGTGTCAGAAGATGTGACTGAATAAAGGCAGGGTGCTTGTCTGCTGAGTAAGAAAATGCCATTTTTACATACTTCACTTTCCTGCCCATCACTGCACGCTAATTAAGGCTAGGATTTAGTCATGGGCCACCGGGAGCAATGTTCGAGTGCTCCCCAGGTCCACTACTGCAGCTGCCCCTGGGACCGCCGCTGCTGGGGTGCTCCCTGGGGCCAGCCGCATTGGCTGCTGCAGCTGTGGAGGTTCCGTTACGTCCATGACAGAATAGCAGCCTTATTATTTCATACTATGATGCTTCTGTTGTTGAAATAGATGGTCAGGTTAGAGCTCCTAAGTAGGTGGGGAAAAAAATCAAAAACCTCTCTGATAAGGAGTCTACCCCACATTAGTTTAATGGACAATTAACCTTATAGGCTTCACCTGGAGGTGAGTCAGGATCTGCAAAAGCCTGGGCCAGGTCTCCAATACAGACCTATATCAGTATAACTACATCACTTGGAGGTGTGAAAAATCCACACCCCAAGTGGTGGTGATCTGCTGACCTAACCTGCCCTGTAGACAGTGCTATGTTGACAAACAGCAGAGAATCCTGTGGCACCTTATAGACTAACAGACGTTTTGGAGCATGAGCTTTCGTGGGTGAATACCACGAGAGGTGGATTAACTACACCAATGGGAGACTCTTAGTGTTTTCACTAAAATGCTGCAGCAGTGCTGTGTGTGAAGACAAGCCCTAATTAAAGATGAAGCCCACCTGGGCAGGAGCTTGTATAAAGCCAGCAAGGTGACAACAGTTGGGGCTGCAGGTAGGAGGTCTGCAGTCACTCCCAAGAGGGAAGGGGAGTTAGCTAGGGCTGTAAGGAGATAGTCAGCAGCCACTCTGAGCACAGAGAGGTGGCTAGGAGGAAACCCAGGCAGAGAAAGCCTTGGGATCCTGTCCCTGATAGAAGAGTTTACCAGAGGAGTTGTGGGGAAGAAAGCCCGTAGAAAATGGAGTAGGAAGAGCCCAGGGAAAGAGCAGCAAGGAGGAGACTCTGTAGATCAGGGATAGGCAACCTATGGCACAGGTGCTGAAGGCAGCATGCGAGCTGATTTTCATTGGCACTCACACTGCCCAGGTCCTGACCACCAGTCCAGGGGGCTCTGCATTTTAATTTAATTTTAAATGAAGCTTCTTAAGCATTTTAAAAACTTTAGTTTAGTTATATATTATAGACTTATAGAGACCGTCAACAAACGTTAAAATGTATTACTGGCACTCGGAACTTTAAATTAGAGTGAATAAATGAAAACACGGCACACCATTTCTGAAAGGTTGCCGACTCCTGCTATAGATCTTAGCTGATGATGATAGGGTCCCTGGCTGGAACCCGAAGTAGTGGGCAGGCCTGGGTTGCCCTACCAGCCACTGGGGAAGTGGTACAGCCTGGGAATTGTCATGGAGGATGATCTGGGTCCAGCAGGACAATACCCTGGAAGGGGAAAACTATATAGTGACATGGCCAAAGGGCTGAGTCACAAGGAGAGCACCCTGGAGAGCAAGAGGGACCATGGGATAAGTGAGCAAACAGAAGACTGGAGTGGAGGAAAGCTGATCCCGAGATGCAGCGCACACACACCCCACTGACACCCCCACATAGTACTTTCTATTACAAGGGTGGTTTAGATACTGTCAGTTTAACAGCAATAAAGAGGGGGTGAGTACATCAATACACTAATAACTGTTTAATTTAGTTTTATGTACTGTGCAAATGGAGACTGCATTCTGTTATGCCTGTCACTGGTTTATGCCATTGGAACTACACGTTGGAATCCATGATTGTCCTGAGGCACAAAAATTAAATACGCTGGACAGGGACATCAGTATGAGAAGAATTATTATTTATTTAAATAGCTGAGAGGTACCAAAGTGTGAGTGAGACTAGTGCACTGGGTAAGTCCAGTCTACTACGGTAGATAAATCTAATGCCCTTGAAAAAACCTTTACAAGCAAAGCCTGTTACTTTTGCACCATTTCTTCTCTCTGTTAATTGTGCACATATTGTGCATGTGGACTGTGGTGGCTTTATACGTTTGCTGCCAAATAAGCTGTAAGAACTAATCAGATCAATCAGATCATGGAGAATTGCACATGCTAATGAACCAGCCTCTCTCTGTTGAATGGCCAGTATATATAAAGCCATTCAAGTGGGGCATAAGAGACCACTTTCTAAAGATTTTGTTCAAAAGGGAACTGTTTTCCTTTGATGAGTACTTGATGAGATTGAGTACTGTAGACTAGGAGGTAAAGTAATATCTGTAAAATCTGACTAACTCTTTGGAAGGACAATATGGAGAAGTTAGTAGTGGTTCCAGACTAATAAGTATAATAACGACTAGACTGCTATGGAATTCTAGAGAGGGATAGCAAGGAATGTTGCTGGTGTATACGATGCCCTGGCTGCTTCCTGTATGGCTTTGTTCACAGGAGTGCTAGCTGTCTGGATCCTGTGTGTTTCAGGATGTCTTGGAGTTTATATATTGTGTCCTGAATCTCCTCTAAAGAGATTTGGAGCTCTTCTGCCACCCTCCATAGTAGCTCCAGGAATTGCTGTGGTCATTGAGAGGAGACAGTGAAGCTGGATCAGGAGATGAGGAAGTTACCTTCATTAGTAAGCAGCAGAACCAGTTCATATTCCGCCTTTTCTCTGAGCTCAGGAGAAAGTTCTAGTTGCTTTGTGAGGGGTGATATGACTCAGTATTAGACACCACAGACTCTGGGTGTCACTTGTACAGGTCTCATAAGCCCCAAAGGCTCATATGATGGGTTGAAGAGGGTTGTGAAAGTCCCCAAGGCATGGGTCCTGCTGGACCCGAGGGGGTTATCTCAGTTGGACATGGCTGGCTTCAGAAAGCTCTTGATCTCATGTCTGGACTGATCTCCCCTCGTGAAATCGATGATGGTTCCTCCAGCACATCTGATTTTCCAAATGACAAAAAGGTCAGATTGGGCTCAATAGGCAGTGCGGTTGTTCCTGTTGAAAGACAGCCACAGCTAGTAGACAGTACTCAAGATGGACTTCTCTTCCCATAGCCCCTTGTCTCCTGACTCTGTCAAAATACCCCCTGGTGAGCATTGAGGGGATCTGGACTGGGGCATCTGTGGATCCAGGAGAGCACAGATGTTCTCTAGAGTGGTGTATATTTCTGCTTGCCTAACTCTGGTGGGACAAGCAATGTGGGAAGGCTTACGTGGCAGATCCATATGGGGTTATGACAGTACTGCCAGCGAATGAGGCTCCATTGTGTGCTTTTTGATGGTTCCAGTGGTTCTCGGTTCCTTGACCTGGATGGTATCATAGGTGGCAATGTTGCAGCTGTGGAGTCCATGACTGGTGGAGCCTTACCCCTGTGTGCCTCTTTATCATGGCTCTGAGGCTTAAAATGTCCTAAGTCCTTGGACATTGGGCAGTTTTGTATGCAAACAGTCAAGAGCAACAAATAGAAAAGGATCAGCTCTTGTTTTTCCCTCTCAACTTAAGCCCAGCTATGAAAGATAAGAAGAAAAATTAGTCCCATTAATTGACTGATACACTCTTACCAAAGGCGGGGTTTGAGTAAAGTTTTCCCTGAAGTCCAAAGAGTAGTGACCTCAACCATGTTTTCAGTATGAATCCCCTTCGCACTACACACATGACCTTTGCTGCAAACTCCCCCATCATTTTAATTTACCCTTAATACTCCTACCTATACATCCAGAAATTTTAAAGCTCACAGATAAAAGGGAAAACTTATTTTGGATCCACTGGTTTGCAGCTCTACTGCTGGAAAAACTGAGAGAAGGTAACATTAATGTAGGGAATCAAATGGCAAAGAAAACAGATATTTGACTTAAAGATAATCAGCTGGTAGTAAAGGCTAAATTTCTTTCTCGCTGCTTTCAGGATTCCATTCTGAAACCCTTACTCAGTGGTGTAGTCCTTCATTACAGATTTATGGGACTACTCACCATTAAATTAAGTGGAGTGTACACATAAATAAGTAGTCCCTGCTCCTTGGATTATTCTGAATGTAAGATTACTTTGCAAATGTTTTTGAGCTGTAAAATGCATGTTGGCAGGGATCGTGAATTACTCTGGTAAATCTGTATACATAATGTTTTCTATTCTACATTGCTTTTCTATTGATTCACTACTACCAAGACTATTACGATTGATGCTGATAGTCTGTTTAAAAAATAAAATAAAATCAACTAGTAAATTCCTGAATTGCTGAGTGATGTTTCTTTCAAAAAGCTATAAACCCCGAAACTCATTAAATCATCCATGAAATGTTTTCACAGAATACCTCAGAAATGTACTTCACTTTTATCTTAAATTTTACTATACATGCAGGACTTGCTTATTCAGAGACTATTTATCTAGCTATAGAATCCTTGGATTAAAGGTTTAAACATACAAGCTTCCTTTCTTCCCCTAGTCACGTTTTATTCTTAATGGTAGAGCAGTTAGCCACTAGACGGAGACTAAGGCTTGGATTTTTAAAGCAACATAAGGTAGTTACCCCAAATCTCAATGAAATTCAACAAATTCAGTAGAACCTGGGGACATGAATCCCTGAAATTCCTTTGAAAAAAGGAGCCCAGTTTCCCAGTACAGGTTCTTGGGCCAGTAAATGAGCTTCCCTTACTAACCTGTACATAAGCCCCTTTGTTTTCAGTTTCAACTGATATTTACCCAAAAAAATAAATAAATAAATAAAAAAATCACAGGTTTTACAAAAAGTAGGTTTTTTCAATTTTCACCCCAATTTTGAATCATTCAAATATATAAAAATAACTTGTTTTATTAGGAAAATACAATATATTGCATGAAATATATGTATTATAAGAATACATTTGTCTGTGTGTATATTCAAGTAGGCTGTGTATTAGTCTAGAAGATATACACAATAAACCGGCACGCACTCGAACTCCGAAGTGTGTGCGTGTCTAAATGTACTGATTAATCTCACACCCACCACAGACCTGTTTCAAACTGTTAGGAGATAATGATTTAAAGATGTGACACACTAAAATGGGAAGAAAACAAAAATCTGTATCAGAATATGTTTCAGAAAACAAAAACAGGAGAAAAGGATGAAGTTGAGTGTATGCATTGCAAATTATTAAATGTAAATATTTATAGGCCAATAGTTCTAAGTCTACAACAGTAAACTGTTTTTCAAATGAAAATTTGTATTTGGGGATTGGAGATATATTTTCTTAAATTCAGATGTGGTATTGTGTTTTTAGTTCTGCAGCAAGCCACACTGAGGTTTATTCATCAAAGCATTAATCTACTGAATACTTTTCCCTCCTGTCCTTCCATCCAGCAAAATAAACCAAGGTATTTACCCACAAAAATTAAGTTTTTTCCACCGAGTTTCACCTGTTTTTGTTGTTGTAGTAATAAACACCAATAAATTCCTGGGAAAAATTAAAGAAAATAAAAACCGAAAATTAAGGGCCCTGCCTCTACAGTTACATAGGACTTTATCCTGTAGCCTTACTCACTTGGGAAGAAATCTAAGGCTTTGTGGGGCAAGTACAAGGCTGATTTTGAGGATTTTAGTAGTATATAGTCTTTGGCTGGCCCTTTGCACAGTGCCACATGAATGTTGTGTAGAGTTTACCAAACACATACACCTTTTCTCCTGATTCTCCTCCGGGGTTCCAAATACCTCACAAGGTGGAAAGATATGCCTGAATAGATCCAGCTACCTCCACTAGCTGGTTGCTCATATTGAACTATATTACCTCTGACACACTGGGCTTGGCTTCCCTATGCACAAAGTTTGATTTTTTTCCTAAAGATACTTCATCTATATTCAAGGAAAAGAAGAGTCTTAAAGGGCTTTACTTCATAACAGCATTGTGGCTGAAGGTGGCACTAGGAAGCTTGGTAGTCTGGCCAGCTGCACTAGATGTACAGTAGCATTTTCTAATCAGGGAAAGTAAATCATCTGGGCTTCCCCGCACCCCTCAGCTATCAGAACACAGAGAACTTCAGCTAGTTGCTCTGAAATGAGAGACTGAAATGGAAGAATTAAAAAGCAAATGCAAAGATAAAATGCAAAGTGAATCTTGCGAACCAAAAGAAGAATGGCACAGCCTGCTCTAGAAATTAGTCTGGGGAAGTTCTCTGGCCTCTGTTATATAGGTAAGACTAGATGATCACAATGGTCCCTTCTGGCCTTGGAATCTATGACTTCTTTATTCGCACCGTTAGTCTCAAAGGGACTACTCCCATGGATGACTTGAAGGGCCTTTGGATCATACCAACAAGGGGCTGCAGGATCAGGACCATGGTCCACAAGAATGGCAGCCTCTCTGATTCACTGCAAGCCACTAGGAAGCAAGCTTGATATATTCTGGTTCATAGTAGCCAATGCTTTTGTTCGCAACTAGATTTAATTGTTCATCCTGTTCAAAATCATTCTTTCAAAGACATTCTGACTATAAACCAGATGAGTAATGACCTTATAACAGTAGGTAAAGTATTTTCAAGTATTTTGTATTTGTACATTAACACACAATTAACTGAGGAAAAAGCCCGTCCAAGTCCAAGAAGCAACATGACAAAACACCAAAAGAAAAACTAGGCTCCTTAATTTTATTATTGTGTAACCAGCTGTAAAGAATTACTAGTCTAAAGCATAGTGTGTAATTGTCCTATTCTAAACATTTACTAAAGCCTATAAATCACAGCAGTCCCAAGAAGTGATGTCACCATTGGCCAGCTGTGATCTTATTTTTTTAAAAAGTCTACAATTCTCTGCAATTAATGCAAATATAGACATATCCCACAGCTTAGGATTTCATGGATGTTGTATTTCCTTTCCTCAGTGCCAACCACTTAGAGATCAGGAAAATTACAGTAACATGTCTACAGTTTTGGACTGATTGTATTCGTCGCTTCATACTCAGCCAGAAGCAAAGATCTTCCCTCTTGGAATCTAAAGACCTATATAATTTTTGTTCTCACACATAAGGCTGAATAGGCCCTACTCAGCATGAAGACAGTTTAAAGGATCTGATCCATAGCTACCAATGAGCATGGGACATAATGCAAAACAGTGACTATGCCAAAAAAAAAAAAAAAATTGACTAGTGGGAGGGTAAATACGAGGTTGTAATAAATTATTAGGCCATGCAGAATATCCGTGTACTGCTTGACAGCTAATTTTGTTGGTGGTGGGAAGATTCAGGAGGTGCCTAATAAGAGGAAATATTTGGCATGGCATCCTCATTGCTTAGATTTATGGCATGGTTAACAAGCTGGCCACCACACAAAACAAATCAGCCTACCAGCTCTTACTCCTGATTACTCAGTAATGGCTTCAGCAGCTTAATGAGTGGCGAATGTACAGTCCCATTAATTGGGCAAGAGAGAGGAGGCGGAGGCGGCGACATGCACCCAAAATGGATAAGAGTGTGAGAAAACCCTTAACTTCTCCACCAGTGTAGTGAGAAGTTGCCCCCTATACATCACTGATGGGGTGAGACAGGCAAAAGAGATATTTCATATATATATATTTATAAGATATATTTAATATATCTGCAAACTTCCAACAGCAATAGAGAAAGTGTTCAGGTCCAAGTGATGGTTCTCCTTCATTTAATGAGGATACTATGTCAACCTGCAGCTCAGTGTCACCAGAGTGTGTGAAATGTGAGACTAGTGCCACAGAGGATACACTTAAAAACGAACCTATAAGAGCTAAACGATAGGCTTGCCCCTTAGTCATCAGACAGGAAATAACCCTTGTTCATGGAACCTGCAGTGGCTTATGCTTTCTTGTCACCAGCTCTTACGGGAGCTGGTTACATAAGCACATTCCCTGAAAGAGCTGCAAAACAAGGCTGATTCACTATTAAAACATTTTCAATTTTTTACGGATTTATTTTTAGGTCAAAATGAATCTTAAAAACCTCATTCTATGAAGACATTACAGGTACCTCCAGATGAATGCAACTTTGTAGCATGAACAGCACAATCGCACATTTTTAAAGCACTCTCTGTAGTAATGCTATATCTGTTTACAGTGATTTATAGCCTTTAACATGACTGCTAAATAAATTGTTTTAATGCTATAACTCCATTTTTTAATTTTTATTTAACAAACAATACGGACAAGCATTTGGAATGTAAACAAATTGTCTTGTATGTAATTTCTGCATATCAAAAATATTACACATCTGTCACACATACAATCAAATATTCTGCTTTTCAATATGCATTTCATATGGCCTAAACATAAACTTACAAAAAGACAAACAGACTACATTTTGCTCCCATATTTACAGGGGCATTTGATGACATAAATGCTGAAAAATGAGACTGATTCTGAACTTAAACTATGCTGTGCTGATTTTTGACAACTTTGTTTAAAATGACTCAATACATTCTATAAAGATTTGTAAACAGTTCTGGTTCAGCGGATTAAATGTGAAATCAATTAGATCTGGAATGGTCAATGCTAGTGTCTTCATTAACTCAATTTCCCTATTTATCCCTGAGCACCTTAAAATTGTTCCCCCCCCCAAACATCTCTGAAGAACAAGTATCTATCTTCACAAAAATGCAAAACTGCATTTGAACAGATTTTTGTTTCTAAAAGTCCCATTTTCCTCCACTGATTTAAAAAAAACAAACAAGTTATTACATGGATTGTAATACCCTTCAAAAGAAAAATGCAGAATCACCTTATCAAACATCTTCACCTACAGATTACAAAAATATTGCATAGGAGTGTTGATGGGCATATTCTCACATCATGAGAAAAATGCTAGTTTTTAAACAGAATATGGCAACAATCTGTTTTCCTTTAAAAATCAAGTAGTTTCACTTTATTTCAAAATTGTACAAAATGGCCATGGCTGTTTTAAGTCTCTGTCTTTAGAATATGTGAAATCTCAGGCGCAGTAACAATGGACCTGAGACCATTCACAGTGCAGTGGACAATGTCTTTTGAGGCAGAAATTACAGTTCATCCTTCTTCTTCCCTACCCTTTCATGGTCTCTTTCTCTAAGGGTTCGCATGAAAGTGGCAAATCCAGACTCCTGTATTTAAAGAAAGAAAAATATTGGTCAAATTTTTAAAATAAAAGACACCAAAACAATGTTTCAAGACTCCCAACACCAAGGGATGGGTATGTATGTGGAATGTAAATGAGAGAACAGTCATTGCTTCTGTATGGTCTGATCACAACAATGTGCTGGTGCAGAGCTCCTCCAATGAAGTGGAAAAGGAAATATCCATAGAGGCTTTAGATTCATCAAATCTCTCATGAAAAACTGGCAGTGGGGAGGGAAGGAAGAATATGGAAGGCAACAATGTAACGGAGGAGACAGCAGGGAGCTTCTCACAAATGTTGTCAATGCTTTTTCATTAATAAACTTTGAAACATACATTAGTCCCATGTTAATATGCTGCATGCACCACTTCAAAACCAGCTAGCAGACATGCAATTGCCACCCTGGAGCACAGAGATGTGTCACAATTCTCTATTCCATGATATGCTCGGCCTTGGTTGTCTCTAGGGCTCTCTCTTAGACCTTAGATCACAACCTACTACACATGGGCACGAAGTGCCACATGAACGTAAAGAACCTGCTCACGCAGAATCAGTTACAGGACTGGGGCCCTGATTAACAAAAGGTGGTTCTTTGTGCAACCGAGGGTATTTATTTACAAGTAAAAGCGGCAAAGAGTCCTGTGGCACCTTATAGACTAACAGACGTATTGGAGGATAAGCTTTCATGGGTAAATAAGACCTTCCCTCTTATCTCATGAAATGAGTAAAGGTTTCTTTGGCAGAGTCAGGAACAGAATACAGGTTTCCTGACACCCAGTGCCTTCGTCTAAACTGCTAGAATTCCTTTGCAAGATAGGAGGCTATAAGCCAAGATTCTTCAACCTTTGACACAGTAAACGGAATCCAGGAGAATGGTTGTTCTTGAAGTGTTTTACTGCTTTAGTAACAGCATCCTTTGCTATGATATTGCAACAAACCTGTAACTCTATGCACTTCATGGTTGTCACTTTGCTGCATGCAATGTCCATTCAGGACTTCACAATGACAGCAGGGACAGAAATCACATTCTCTGGCTCCAAAAGCAGATGGCTATGCCATGCCATCAAACTAAAGGAGAATCGCCAATACTTGTTTAAAGTAGAGAGACAGTGTAGAGTAATTCTAATTCTATCCAATGAAGAGTTAGCTGTACACAAACACACTAGCTAGAACATTTCCAATAATTGGACAGTGTCTCCCTTAGGTCAGGTGATTCTAGAGCTGGAATCCTTTCTTTCATAAATCTCATAAGAACAGCCATACTGGGTCAGACCAATGGTCCATCTAGGCCAGTATCCTGTCTTCCGACAGTGGCCAATGCCAGATGATTCAAAGGGAATGAACAGAACAGGTAATCATCAAGTGATCCATCCCATCGCCCATTCCCAGCTTCTGGTAAACAGAGCCTAGGGACACTTTAGAGCATGGTTTTGCATTCCTGCCCATCCTGCTATTGATGGAGCTATCCTCCTTGAACTTATCTAGTTCTTTTTTGAACCCTGTTATAGTCTTGGCCTTCACAACATCCTCTGGCAAGGAGTTCCACAGGTTGACTGTGTGTTGTGGGAAGAAATACTTCCTTTTGTTTGTTTTAAACCTGCTGCCTACTCATTTGGTGACCCCTAGTTCTTGTGTTTTGAAAAGGAGAAAATAACACTTCCTTATTTACTTTCTCCACACTAGTCATGATTTTATAGACCTCTATCACGTCCCTCCTTAGTCGTCTCTTTTCCAACCTGAAAAGTCCCATCTGCTATTTTGTTGCCCAGTCCCCCGGATTTATGAGATACTTTTCTACCTCTTTGTAGTCTGCTTGGGACTTAAGTATATTGAGTAGTTTTGTGTCATCTGCAAATTTTGCCACCTCACTGTTTATTCCTTTTTCCAGATCATTTATGAGTACGTTGAATAGGACTGGGGCCCATACAGACCCTTCAGGGACACCACTATTTACCTCTTTCCATTCTGAAAACAGACCATTTTATCCTTTGTGTCCTATCTTTTAATCAGTTACTGACCAGGAGAGGACCTTCCCTCTTATCCCATGACAGCTTAATTTCCTTAAGATCCTTTGTTGAGGGACCTTGTCAAAGGCTTTCTGAAAATCTAAGTACACTATATCCACTGGATCACTCTTGGCCACATGCTTGTTGACCCCACTCAAAGAATTCTAGTAGATTGGTCAGGCATGATTTCTCCTTACAAAAACCATGGATTTTTTTACTATAGTTTCAACCAATTTGCCTAGTACTGAAGTTAGGCTTACCGTCCTGTAATTGCCAGGGTTGCCTCTAGAGTGTTTTTAAAAAATTGACACCACATTAGCTATCCTTCAGTCATCTGGTACCAAAGCTGATTTAATGATAGGTTACATACCACCATTAGTAGTTCTGCAATTTCACATTTGAGCTCCTTTAGAACTCTTGGGTGAATACCATGTGGTCCTGTGACTTATTACTGTTTAATTTATCAATTTGTTCCAAAGTCTCCTCTAATGACACCTCAATCTGGGACAGTTCCTCAGATTTGTCATCTAAAAAGAATGGCTCAGGTTTGGGAATCTCCCTCACATTCTTAGCCGTGAAGACCAATGCAAATAATTCATTTGTTTCTCTACAATGGCCTTATCTTCCTTGAATGCTCCTTTAGCATCTTGATCATCCAGTGACCCCGCTGGTTGTTTAGCAAGCTTCCTGGTTCTGATGTACTTTAAAAAAAAGAAATGCTATTACTTTTTGAGTCTTTGGCTAGCTGTTCAATTTTTATTTATTTATTTTTTTTGGCCTTCCTAATTATATTTTTACACTTCACTTGCCAGAGTTTATGCTCCTTTCTATTTTCCTCAATACAATTTAAACTTCCAATTTTTAAAAGATGTCTTTTTACATTTAACTTCTTCTTTTACTTTGTTGTTTAGACACTGTGGCACTTTTTTGGTTCTCTTACTATGTTTTTTAATTTGAGGTATACATTTAAACTGATCCTCTATTATGGTTTCTTTAAAAAGTTTCCTTGCAGGGATTTCACTTTTGCCACTGTACCTTTTAATTTCTGTTTAACTAAATTCCTTATTTTTGTGTCATTCTCTTTTCTGAAATTAAATGCTACCATGGGGGTCCTGGACTTCAATCTCTTACCTGGCAGCTAAATCATCAAAATTCACTCCAAATTTCCCTTAGCAGGTGCTAAATTTCCCCGAATAGACCAAACAAGTTCTAGTTCAAAAATGCGTATGCGGGTGGCACACAGTGATTCAGCCCAGTGAATTACTGATGGGAGCGGAAAAGTTAAAGCCTTTTGCAATACATTGAAAGTTTACCCTGTCCTGTTAACAAAAACAACAAAAATGGAAAGAGACAAGACATTCCTCTCCCCAGGGACGTTATTTTTTCAAATTGCAACCTGTTCTTATACTTACCCCTCTCTCTCCGTTATATTTTTCTACAAACTTCCCATAGTTGTAATAGTTAAAGGTGGGGTAACCATCCACACCTTCCTGTTTACACAGATCATGGTTCTGTTCTTTGGCACAGTCCACTGCAGCATAGGCTATCTGAAATACAAAAGGAATAGCACATAAGAGATGAAAAACCATAACTGTCTTCTGCTTCAAAGAGCGGCACTTTTAGTGGATGAGAAACTGAAGAGGTGCACACACCCTCTGCTGTTGCAGCCTCGATGTGTCTGGAATAGGAACAACCACTTGTACCAAAATATGCCATGCTTTTATAATCTCCAGAGATGGGGAGAAGGATAAGAGCATCAGACTCGAGTTGACTTGCACAACCCTTAGGTAAGACGAACTCTGTTCTCTAGGAGTGCAATTCATTGTGCTGACTAGAACTGTATCTCTTAAACTTCATTAATTAGGGCTACTCGGCTGCAAGTGCTTACAGGGTAAGAAAACCATCTTCGTTATCCCTAAATATACTACTGTATCTGGCTGGCTGCAACGTCTTCTTCCCTCTTTTGTTTATTCAGAGAAGCTTATATAGAAAGATAGTGCAATGTTTATTAATTAATTCATACAAGTGTAAAGGGCATTAATGATTTATGCTCAAAGCAGCTGTAACAACCCTCACCCAGTTCCCAGGTTAAGCGAGATGTGGGTCTAGTAGGTAGGGCACCAGAGTCAGAAGATCTAGGATTTAATCGTGGCTCCATTACTCATCTTCTGCGTGCCTTTAGGCAGGTTGCTTTACTCCTCTGCCACCCTTTGTCTGTCTTGTAGTTTGGACTGCAAGGTGTTTGGGGTAAGGTGTGTTATGAGTACGTACAGTGCCTAGCACCACGGAGTTCTGATCTCGGGTATGGTCCCTAGACGCTACAAATAACAGTAACAGCTGAAAGAGAGCCCAGCATGGCAACTCTCTGCTGATCTACCGTAGACTGGTTTTGTTCCTCTTTGCCGGCTCAGAGAGAGAGCTCATAACTTAGGAGCCACAGTATGTCGTCCCAGACTAAACAGGGCTTACGGCTACTGTTACCACCCTGTGTGTACCACTGGGAACCTGATTCTGAGAGGTACTGAGAACCAGCACTTCCCACTGGCTGCAGTGGGAGTTGTGGATGCATCACAGGCTCAGGCCTTTTTTTAAATGTTCAGCTTCAGCTCTTTTGGAAAATGGACTTTACTTACATTGGCCCAATCCCACTGTCATTATATATACATAGCTCCACCTGCAGAAGTTATTCTGAAGTTCTACTGCAATTTACAAACACTTACCTTCACAATCCCATTACACATTTGCTGGCGACTGGAAGAGTTACACAGTGTTAAGTCTATGCTACATAAAAGCCAACCAATTAGAGAAGGGTTTATTTTGACTACTGGCTACAGTGTTTCAAAACTAATTTAATATCAGATGCATTTTAACTTTAACTTTCCATTCCTCTGGCCTACTCCAAGCACTCTGAGCAAAATACCTTTTATTTGCATGATGTCAGTGCTTCTGACGCCCCGTACTCCCATAATTAAAGATCACTTACTATGCCACTATGTTTTTTATTTGCATGGTGGGGCAGTCAAAACTACATTAACTGATCGCAACATCTGGGCAGCAATTAAAAGAAACTGGAAAATCTATCTTGGGGTTTGTGTTGTTTTGGATTTGAGATCCTCATAACACAGTGGTTTGGAAAGATCAAACTCGATTGTATCCTTGGATGAAAATTGCTACCTCATTGCAGAATATCACTTCTTTATTCATGTGTTAAAACAGGGAAACCATTAAAGTGGCCTAAAAGACCAAAGATTCCTGAAGACTATTTAAATAAAGGAATAAAATCACAAATACATTTTGGTAGTTTTTGTACAACTCTTGACGAATCGGGGCCACTAAAGATAAAATGTTAAGAATAATCCGCAGCAAGAACTCTTCATCTATTTATGTCTGGTATTTATACATTAAAAGACCATTATTTAGGTTGCATGTCAAGTAGTTGAAAGGAAAAGCCAGATTTACAGTTGTGCAAGCTTATTGCTGCCTCCTTGTGCAACCATTGTGTGCACTAAAATAAGGCAGGAGCCCTGTAAGAAAATATTGCATCAGACCATGTAATGAAAGACTGTATCATAATGTACATGTAAGAAGGCAGAATTAAAGTTGCATGGGCAACCGTAGACCTGATATTTCCTGTCTCTGGAGTTCTTGATTTTGTAGCCTTAACAATGTTCTTTTAATGAAGTTTCGTATGTAATTTCCTAATTGGTTTGGATTTTTTTTTTAAATAAAAAAGACAAAAAACAAGTTCTATTAGGTGCAACTGTAAATCTCTCTATTGTGCACCAAACCGGGTTTGAATCCTACACCTTCAGCATTGCAGCACAGACTGCCTCTACTTGCTACATTAGCTGGCAGCAGGAGAAAGCTGTTATTCAGAGGCAAGGGGGTGCAGTGGAGGGAAATGTGCTGGTGAGGCTATATGCTGCGTCAAAGGGTGGTGGTGGCGCTCTCTCTCTCTCTCTTTTTCCTGGAGCAATGGGAGCTATTACTCCTTGCAATGTCCCCAGATGTGCCCCGGGGGTAGGGGGAGGAGTCAACCACGGGGGCATATGCTGTGCAACACATTAGTGTGCTTTAGAAACCACAACCCAATAGCGCGCATTACCTCACTGAGTAGACAAGCCCTAGTATATTACTATACTTAGTGTCATTGTTTTCTTCAGGGGAACCACCTCCCAACAGAACTGCGAAACAATTTTCTATTCCAGAGTGACGTTACCATTTAAAAAAAATGTGCATCTGTTAAATGGGTGTCTGGGAAAGAGACAACGGAATCTCCTTTCCTTTCAGGAAATTGTTCCCCTTCTGTTTTTCAACCTTTTGCATTTTAACAGTGTCTTCCAGCCATTGTGAGATGATGTAAAATATCTTTTTCTGGTAGCAATTGCTCTCCTATTAAAATATGCACCGCCATGCACAGGTTTATTGATTCAAGGGAATAAATCTCTGCAGGAGCTAATATTGACTTTTGTTATGAAAATGGAAGTGAATAACTGAATATTGATTCAAGGAAGGAATGATATAGGACAGGCTTATTTAAAAAAAATAAATTAGGGATAAAAGTTCAGTGTGAAAAAGAATGGTACTAAGCATCTGCTTTACAGAGTAGTCAACTACAAATGACAAATCTGATTATAAAAAAAAAAGTCTGTTGTTGCCAAGTGACTTAAAAGGTTTTGACAGCACATACGAATTAAACAGGGACCCATTCTTCCCTGTGTTTACTGTACAAGGTTTCATTTATGTAATTGGTTATATCTCCAAAACACAATACACCCCACTGAGGTTAGCCACAATTCACTTGTTATGGGAATCAGTTTGCAAGAGAAGATTAATCTTTAGTTACCATGATGTACAGGAACAACATTACCATGTCTGATGAGTCTTTTTTTTTTTTTTTAATTCAAGACATGCTTGAATCTCCGAAGTATTAGTTTCTTGTTTCTTTAGTGCATTTGTGTCCCAGTTTCATCACACAGAATTTTCCTGGATTAGGACCTGAAAGTGTCGTTCAACCTTAAAAAAGCAACTGCCAGAAATAAAATGGTGGAGTTCCATATTGTGATTCATTAAGTCTCACTGGTTTCTAGAGGTTCTGCAGACCACAGCAGATCTTCCTTCAGTGACGGCTGTGCAATCCCAGTTTCTTCAGATTTTGCCCTCAATGACAACCATACAAACCCACTGTTAGCTGACTGGTGTTCGGCTTTATATAGATGCATAAGAGTACAAGTGTATTCAAAAATATAAGTAATTCCAAAGAGGCTTGCCCAAACAGCAGCACCTTTTGCAGAATTCTAGATATTTCTTACTCTGTGGGCATGGGAAAAAATTCAACAGATTTCCTCCACGAAATTCAGATCAGAGGACCATAAATCAATTCATTCTAGCTTAACTTTGGACTCAGCTTTTTGGGGCTCAGATAAATTGAGCCTGCGGACTACTAAAGGTTTTATTGGCGTCCCTAAGAGTCTCTAGTCTAGAATATGGACTGAACAAATCTTCATGCTCCTCCATCTGTTCAGCAAAGGGACAACCGTCACACTTGCAGCTCTTCAGCATCTGTTGGTGAGCCAGAAGGTACGAATGGTCTCTAGTGAAAACATCCATAAGAAGAGCTGCAGATGCAAATCAAGGCCCAGGGATCTCTCCTGGCAGCTGCAAGTGAGGGCCATAGCTCCCCAGGCAGCTGAAAACAAGAAGGTCCCAGGACCCAGGTTTAATATTTTAAAGTAACTGAAAGTAATATTTTGTCAGCTGTGAAAAGCAAGAAGTGATGTGCAACTGGCATAGAATGAAGCCCTACAATGAGGGAGGAGCCTTGCAATGGGGGATGTCTCATTGGCCCTAGCAGAGTTGGTTGCACGAGAACCTTTCCAGAAGCTACCCAGAATTCTGTACAGTCAGGATGGGCTCAGCGTCTCTAGACTTCTCTCCTCACTGGCCTGCTCTTACCAGTAGTTCAGAGACACTAAAGCAAGTGGAGGTGCAGGGGCTGTGAGTGGTATGCCAGAGCCAGAGCCAGATATTTTCAGATCTTCTGTAATGCGTAGACACATTTGACAAGGACATCAGCTGGATATTTCTGCTAAAGTAATCAGCCATGAGACAACCAATGAAACGTTGATATCGGGGGCCCAATTTTGAAATAGTGACCTTCATGTCTGTGCATGTGACTTTGCATGCAGATGATGGGCTTTGAATGCGCAAATTCTGTCGCTAGTGCATAAGTATTACATGATTGAAAAGTGCACACCAACAGATTGAGTTCTTTGGAAAAAATCTGGCCTGTTATGAGTCTTCAAAATTAATGACCCATTTTGATAATGGAGACAACATTCACACCTGTAAACAGTTTGTTTTCCGTCTCTCTATGAACTTGGGAGAGCTCCGTCAGTTCACCTTTTCAGATATTTTTGCAACAATAAGGCCTGGAATCTTCCTTTCCTTTTTTTAATTTAAAAAGTTAAAATTTTCCAGATGCTAAGGGGCCACACTTATTGAAAAATCCATGAGAATTTAATAGAAAATGATAAAACTTGAACCATCTGTTAGCATCCCTGTTACAGAACCCTATAGGACAACAGTTTAAAAAACAGAGAAAGCTTGATTATTTTCTATTACATTCTGTACATTTTTAAGAATAATACCTTTGTTCCTTATTTTTGGAACAATGTCTACTGAGCCCTTTTGGTTTAATCTCTGTTTAATTCCATAGGGTCACAATTCAACAAAACATTTCAGGACGTGTGTAACTTCAAACATAGGAGTGGTCTTATTGAAGTTAGTGGAGACAGTCACATGCTTAAGTCCTTTGCTGTATCAAGGCCTTATGTCTTTTCTACAAGGGTACCAACAGGCAGCAAGAAACATCTTGGAAGCCTACGGGTTGTGCATGACTGAAGAGGGTTCCCAATCCTTAGCACTTTCATAAATCAACAAGGGGAACGAAGCTGTTTTTGCTGTGTGCCTACCTTTTGGAAACTGTACAAACCTTAATATTCTCTGTTGGATCTTCTGTTCCACCTCATTACATTTTATACCTCTGCACTACAGCCTTAAGTGCCCTCAGCTGAAATAAAGAGTTGCAGCCATCAATCATTGTCTCCAGGGCTTTGAGTCCTTTCACAGCTGCATGCAGTTGTGAATCAAAACCTTCAGATGTTTGCATTCAGCACAACCATGACACATGCTAAAATTGTGATCAGATGTTTGTTAACACATCCGGATAAGCAAGTCTCACATTTTTGGGTACATTCACTTCGTAACTCCTACATGGAATAAAATTGCAGGGAGCTCCGGACAGAAAGGCCTGTCTCCGAGCTAGCAGAAGGTAGAGAGAAAAATGACATGTTTTTAGAATTCTTGGAAACAAACTAGTAACCACAAGGCATAACGCTGGAGGAGAATTGAGAACGGTGTGCCACTAAATTCTGCTACATGCCACCTGAACCCCAGGGCAGAACAGCAGCATTCTAATTTCATCCATAAGTAAGACAAGGGAGCAGTTTACCTCCCTACAGTTCAGCGATTGACTAAATGCCCTCCATAGAAACTCCTCCCTGCTCTCCCAGCATGTGCGTGCACAGATGCACCCATAGCTGATTGAGGTCTCGCCAATATCTGTAAAGTCTAAATGGCAAGAGGTTTCAAAGCTAGCCCTTCCTTTCCTGGTAATCCCCCAAGCCACTTCCACAGCATGGCTAAGTGAAAAGCAGACAGGAAGTTTAACCACAAACATAGATATAGGATTATGGCCTCAATTCAGCAAAGGACTTAATCATGTTCCTCACTGTAAGCACGTGAGAAAAAGGGACTAGATATGTCCTTAAAGAGCTTGTTGAATTGGAGCCTCTGTTTCTTGTACAGACAGAAGGTGCTGGGTTGCAAAGACTGGGAAGAAGTAAAGGGAACTAAAAAAGAAACAAAAAAAAGTTGTTTTTTTTTAATAGCATCTTTCATACAAACCATATCCTGAAATACATCACAGATCATAGAGACGAGAGCAGACTGAAGATGTACTAATAAAGGAGAGATGATAGTGCCTAACAGTGGACACCCTTGCTTATATGAGCCAATGAGGCCATTGTATTTGTGTAAGCAAGGACTACCCACGTGACTATGGATTTGATAGATCTGACACAAACTGCATTTCCCAGGTTTTGGATTAAGGGTGGAATTTTCAACAGCTTGCATGTGATCTACAAAACGTAAGTCCTACTGAAAGCCAATGGGACTTGTGCTCTCAAGAGACTTCACTTGGGTTTTGCTTGTAAATCACTTAAGCTCTTTTGATAATCCCCTCTGCGTTTCTGCCCAGAGTCAGGGTATGTCTACAGTCCAGCTGCTAGAGTGCACAGCTCCGGCACTGCACCTGTGCTGCTGAAGGGCCATAGGGTAGATGCTTCCTACACTGACAGAAAGAGTGTTTATGGAAACACTCTAATTAATCCACCTCTCTGAAAGGTGGTATGTGGGTTGATGGAAGAATTCTTCTGTTGACCTGGCTGCGTCTACACCAGGGCTTAGATTGACCTGTGGAACAGGGAGCAAAATTTTTCACTGCTCTGAAGTATGTAGCCAGGTCAAACTAAGAGTTAGGCTAGCCCAGATCTCAGACACATACATTTCTTCCTATGTCCACCCCAAGAACGTATAACAAGAACGTAAGGAAGGGTGGACAATAAAATGTTTAAAATAATCTTTATTTCTCATCTGTAGATTCAAAGAGTTACAACATGACTTAACAGGGAAGATTTCACCCAAGAAGAATTAAAAGGGAAAAATAAAGAAAAATCAGAAAGAAGGTTAAAAGTTCAACTCAGTTTGGCCAAAAAAAACAGTATGACTTCTAAGATGCACACATATTTTATAACCGATTAACTTGTTCAACAGCATTCCTCTGCACAAGACTTATCATTAAATGAACTAGATCAAGCTTGCTAAGTGAAAAGATAGAGGCACTTTGAACATCTCAGAAACTATTAAAAATGGGTTACCTTTCGATCTTCTTTAAAGAGTTCTGCAGCAGTTGTGAAATGTGGGATGGAATTTTTACAGTGTGGACACCCTGTGCAGCATGGGAAGAAAAGGAAAAAAATATGTAAAATTCATTGCAGAACGGACATTGGGGCAACAGAGAGACAAGCCTGTAGGTAAATTAAGAATCAGCATTTAAAAGGAAAAAAAAAAACTTTCTAGACGAGAGGTTCTCAAACTCTGAACCGAGGAACTTGATGGTATGGTGAGGGACATGGCCTCCAGTTTAGGAAAGTATCCAAGTTAAGGAGAGAACTTAAATATTTGCATAAGTCCCAATAAGTCTCCCCACGTGCTTAAATGCTGCCCTGAACAGGGATGGACTGAAGCTTAAGCACCTTCCTGAATTGGAACCACAGCGCAAGGGTCCCCCTCCTTATTTCCAGTTGCTTTAAATAGCATCAGAAAACATCTATAAACAGATTAAAGATTTTTCATATTATTCTGTTTTCACATATGCAATTACTGTAGTTGTCACAGGGATGTTGTGTGACTGATAATGGGAGGACTAGAGATGGAGACAGTTGTGAGTGGGAGGAGAGAGGGTCTGTAGGCTTGAGAATTGGAAGGGAGGTGTCCATGAGACAATCTCTGTATTAAATATCAAGCCCACACTTCTAAAGTTCTAGAGTCACACCCTGGGGGTGGTTGCAAAGTACATCAGTACCCTAGCTTTTCACAGCTGGAGGACAGACTTCCAATTTGCATTAAGGTTACAGCTCCTTGCTTTTCCATAGTTTCCTCTCATTTGCTCACACAAGAAACACCAGGCAATTTGAAAGGGGACTGGGTAGGACAGGACGGAAGGAAAAAATCTACACACAGAAAGGCTGCGCAGTATACTGGTAATACTTTGTGGGAAAGACTGGCTAATATGTGCTGGTATTATAGCAGTGTCAAACTAGAGACTAGTTAGTTTCTCACTTACGTGGAGAAAACATTCATTCATATTTTACAAAAAAGCAAACCGGGGAAGGAAGATCTGCCCTTTTCATTAGAGAGCAGCTTCAGATTTTAACAGTCTCAATTCAGTGGCTCCGCACATTATCTGTGATGAACCTGAGGTACTCTCAAATACTTGGCCTACATTAGATAAATCGGTGTGACCAAAAGTAACTAGAAGATCTGCAGTGAACAATTCTTCCTAACTTGTGGAGATTGTGCACAAAGGAGTTGTCAGAGCCCTTCTCTTTTGGATAGACACAAAGGAAACTGGTTAACTTCCTCCAGCCGTGCACTGATCTAATGTGAAGGTAAAAAGCTATCGACAGATAATCAAAGTATTCCTGCCCTTGCCTTCAAATGATAAAGAGCAGCATGCAGCCAACTATGTGTTCACAGTACAGTTCACATTAGTCTTACTGTCATTTATCAATGCAAAATATTTGTAAATAGGTGGCATTCTTCCCTTCTTAGTCAGTATTGAACAGATGCCCTAGCATGATGTTAAAAGGCACTTTGCTACTGGGGTTGCTGTCTTTTACATGAGATGTAAAACCAAGGTTCTGGTATCAAGGATTTCATGGCCTTTTTCACAAGTGAAGATGGTTAACCCTGACATCTTGGCAAATTGCAGTACCATTGATTACATTGTTGGCCATCCTGCCAACTTCTGTTTGAATTGTACATACAGTCTTCTTCCTGCAGGGAAGGATTTTCAAGAGCACGAAGTGACTTAGGAGCATAAGTCCCACTGAAAGCCAGTGAACTGGTAGGAAGTAAATACCAAAGAAAGTCAATGGAACTCGTACTCCTAACTTACCCAGGCATTTCTGAAAATCCTGCCCTTAAGGTACGTCTATACTACCCGCCAAATCAGTGGGTAGTGATCGATCTATTAGGGATCGATTTATCGCGTGTAGTGTAGATGCGATAAATCGATCCCCAATCGCTCTCCCATCGACTGCTGAACTCCAGCTCGGTGAGAGGTGGAAGCAAAGTCAACAGGGGAGCCACAGCAATCAACCCCATGCCGTGAGGATGCGAGGTAAGTCGAACTAAGATATGTCAACTTCAGCTACGCTATTCTCGTAGCTGAAGTTGCGTATCTTAGGTCGATCCCCCCCCCCCCAGTGTAGACCAGGCCTTACTATCCTCAACTACTTTGTAGTGTTGCTACATTCCATCCCAAAGGCAGCTGCACTTCGGCGCTCGGTAAAGAGATCCCTGTGCATACACAGTATAGTCTGAAGATTATTATGTTAATTTTGTTAAGTGCTTTAGTGTTGGTCAGGCTGAACTGGCCGTTTGGCCCGGGGGACAAGTCACTAGACTGGGACTCTGGATTGCTCGGTTTCTTTTCCCAGGTCTGTAACCCATCTGATAGGTGATCTTGGATAAGCCACATCACCTCTCTGTGCCCTTGTTTCCACTCCCACCATTTGTCTGTCCTGTCTATATGGGCTGTAAGCTCTTCAGGGCAGGGACTGTCTCTCAGTATCTTTTTGTACAGCATCTAGCTCTATGAGGACCCAGTCTTGGCTGGGACCTCCAGTTGCTAATGCAATACAAATAAGATAATAATGGGTGATGGGGAAACACTTAAAGACACTTCAGAAGCAAAGTGGCAAGAAATCACACCCACAATCAAAGAAACCCTTCCCTCAAAATTATTTAAATAGTAGTTTACACTTTGACAGCATTACTCCACTCAGTCCCTCTAGAAGACAAGGGTCCCCCCAATAACTTACCCTACAAAGTGTTTTGGAGGGTTGGGGGGGTTGTTTTGAAGGACTTGAGTTTGATTCTCCTACACAGTTTTTATTAAATGATCCTTCAGATTGAAAATAAGACACCCCAAAACCAAACACAACTTGATTTAAAGTTCCCCCTGCCAACAAGCAAATGTCTTTCAGACAGCATCCCTCAGGTGGTTTGTACCACTCTCTGTGCCTGAGGAGGGAATCTGCTACAAGCCCCCACTTATGTGCTGACACGTAGCTTTGATAGTTAGGATTTAGAACAAGTCATTCTTTTCAAGTAAATACAAGTGAAAGCCAATAAACCACCAGTGTCCCTTTAGAGACAGAAAAGTCCACTTCACATTAAAAATGCAACATGGTATTTTACTGTGGTCAACAGATGGCAGCTCAGAATACCAAATAGCAGTTTAGCTGATCACAGGGGATTAATAAAACTGTCAGGCATGTCAACAGTTGCTCAATTGCCCTACTGTCCTAGCACGTCATCACGACACATAGTGCAGAGTAATATCCAACAGAGGGCATCAAGACAGCTACGAGCAAAGACTCATAGATTTTAAGGGCACAAGGGACCATTAGATCATCTGGATCATTGCCTGTATTTTCCAAATGCTATGACTAATATGTTTGGAGTTCTTAGGCAACATAGAGGAGATAGCTAAACCACACAGAATCCAAAATCTTACACACTCTTGGTAGTTGCTTTCACTTCTACACTCCTCCCTTCCTACCTGTCCTTCCTATGTCTAACACAAACCCTCTCCCACCAGGGCTTACGGGTGTGTACCTTACATTTCACTTCTGAATTTGACTCGGTGTGTTTTATTTAACGTATTCTGGTCACAAAGCTAAAAACACCAACATATGGTTTTTAGCATCACTGTTCAATGGGCGTTCTGTTAACTTTGACCATCTACCCATGGAACCAATGTGAAGTCAGTGCCAAATTCTGTGCTGAATGCTCAAGGAGTTTCAAGAAGTCATTGAAAAAGATGTGGGAAGGAGCGCCTCAGACGGAACTTCATCTGTTACAACTTAAAAGGATTGCCAAATGCAGAAAACTGGAAACCACCCAATTCAGTCATTCTATTTAAGGCACGCATCCACAAAAAAGCAGAGGATGACATCTTTCTTTTGACAGACGGAAAACTCATTCCCACCACTCCTTTTTCACACTTCTCATCACGCTTTTATTTTAAGTATTCACGCTGTCGTGAAGATTTGAATGTGAAAAAGAAACAGTGTACAATTACTGTGGATTAAGATATGAAAGTACACGGGCTGCTCAGAAGAGATCTTCCAGATGGGCTGGAATGGAAAGATTAAACTTGAGGCAACTTAAGGTGTCAATGAGATGTCAAGAGTGGAAAGGTTCTATACATCTCTCTCAGGTATTTATAGGGCAGCAAATCTTGAAAAGATGAGATTTTAATTGCAATGGGAAATGGGGATTCAAAACCCCTCTGGTATCTTTGAAAATCTCAGTTGTAGTATCTAGCTGGATGAGGGTGGCAGCACAGCAGGAACATTCTTGAAATGGAAGACCTATACCAGGGGAGATGGGTTCCACCTTCCTCAGCTTGCTTGAAAATAACAGGCTTTATAATGACAGAGGAAGGTTATTTATACTGAAGAGTCTGGGGGAAATCAGCAGAGGTTAAGGTGCCCTTTAAGGATGCACGACAACATCCATAGGCAGTTTTGGTTGCAATGAGGTGCTAAGACGAAGGTATTTGTTAAGAAGAATTCAATTTCCCATGGCAAGGTCAACATGGTCAAAGCAGCAATGTTTCATTTTGAAACAGGAATGCCCTATACTGGCAGAAGTAAATACCAACGATAAGACTAAAACTCAGAAATGGGCAAGTTGGAATGATCCGCTTAGATGCCCCACAGCTTATGGCATTTAAAACTAGAATGGACAAGTAACTCCAAAACGTATTGCAGGGAATAAACTGCAGAGGCCACCAGGAGATGAACTAGATCAAGGATTCTCAATCAGGGGGTGGTGACCCTCAGGAGCATCACAAACAGATGTCAGGGGGTTGTGACCACCCTGCAGTTATTGTTAAATAGGAAGGGATTCCTGGCTAGATGGGACAGGTGTCCTGGGATGATGATGGACTAGATAACCCAACAGAGAAGCAAGAGATAGAAAAGACCTCACATTCTATGAAGAGAAGGTTTAGATAATTGAGGTTAAAGATGTAAAGGAATCATTTAAAAAAATAAAAGGGATATTACCAGTTCGTCAGCACAGACGGAATAAGTCACCAAGGGTGCTTGGGCAGCATTACACACAAAAGAATGAAATGGAGGCTCTCATTGGTTCTGCTCCTAGCACGTAACATTTCTCAAAATAGATTCTGTCACGGCTCATCCCTCCCAGCTGCTTAATCCTTATCCTACACCTTCACTGCAGCAAAGTTTTGGTTATAGCCTTGGAGAATATGAGGGTCACAACATGAAAATAAACTCACTTAAAGAGCATAGATACAACTACATTAATTTCTCCCATCAGGAAATTTTACTGAATCTCCCCTAGTTGCCTGATGCCCCACTACTGTCCTAAAGGTTACCTCTCCACTTTTAGTGTCATTGGGAAATTTGATCCTGGCTGAATTCACATGGCGGCTGAGTTTACCAAAGGACAGGTTTAAACACAGTACAAACAAGATTTTCAGAAGAGAATTGTGATTTTGGGTGCCCAGCTTGAGATACCTTAAAGGGACCCTGTTTTCAAAACATGCCAAGCATCCTGACCTGTGAAAATGAAGCCCTTTGTAAAGGGTCCCCAAAGTTGCCATCCTAAAATGGAGGCAAGCAAAATCCTTAAATTGCTTTTAAAAATCTTGACCAAAATTCATTCCCTATGCAGAAACCCCAGGGTACAACCTGTGTACTGTCTGTGAGTGGCCCAGGTCAGAGCGACTGCAACAAAGCATTGCGAGGCACCCAAAGTTACAGGGCAGGGATGACCCAAACTCTCATTGGTCTGGATTGCACCCCAGATATACGTGAGTTGGTTGTATGTGAGTTTACTAAGGCTAACAAATGCCCTTTTGCAAGTGAAAATTTTGCTATAAGACTGAACGGATTGAAAAAAATAAAAACCTATGCCAGGTAAAGTGTGATTTAAAGAAAAATACAAAGCAGATATTAAGAACAAATTGACCAAATAATAATAATAAAAATCAACCAAATGATTGTAAGTAATCATTCTGCTACATCACAAATAGAAGACTGCATGTGCAACAGTAGGCCTTCCATACTACCAAAGGGAGATGGGATAGGATGTTCAAGCAGTGAAAAAGTGAAATGAATTTCTTGCCTCTATTTTACTAGCGTATGATAGGGAAATTCTCATTTTAAGGTGGGTTTTTTTGTTTGTTTATTTTTAAACAAGAAAACGGACTCTCTCTTTAACAGGCATCAGAGCCTTGAACAAGAAAGTGTAGAAACTCAAATGCAGTAAATTATCAGGACCAGATAGTTATTATCCATGTGTCCAAAGAACAGTGTGTGCAATAGATAGTGACCGACAAAGAGAAGTCACAATATTGACCTTATAATATACATGGGTAACATTTTCAAAAATGCCTGAGGCTCAGATTTTAAGAAGTATTTAGATACGGCTGTGCTAAGCCTTGCAATGCATCACTGATTTAGCAGCCTAAATCTCATTTTCAAAAGGGTTTAAGGCACTTAGGCCCACATTTGTAAAGGTATTTAGGTGTTGCTGAATTCAGTGTCAAAGCTCCTAACTGATTAAGTAGCCTAAATCTAATTTTCAGAAGGGATTTAGGCACTTAAGAGCCAAAATCCCATTGATAGGCTCCTTAGTCCCATTTTCAAAAAAGACTTAAGACTTCTATATACCCGAGTCTTTCGAATTTACTACTAAGTCACTTTAGGCCTTGCCTGCACACACAAACTGTATGGTTTTAACTCTACGATATAGTTAGACAGTATAACTCCCCTAGTGCGGACACAGCTACACCACTGTAAGAGTTCCCACATGAGAAGGAGAATGAGCTATACTGCACCCACAGTAGGAATTGCACCAGTACAACTATTTTGGTCACATCCCAAATCAAAGTAGTTATACCACTATAAAATCAGTGTGCAGACCAGGTGGTCAGCACTTTTGACAATTTTATCTTATTATACCTTTACAGATCTCTGTCTCGATCATAAGACATACATTTATATATAGACACACACACACAGATTCACACACGAGTAAGGAGTATATGAGTAATCAATATATTTATGATATGTATGTGTTATACATCTATTATTTTACTGGACAGATTAAACACACAACATTGACATTTAAGGTTGTAACCCGCTTCAGGATAAAATGTATTATGCAAACTTAAACCAGTACTGTCACACCTGGCTTAGGACACAATGGCATTTACACCATCTGAGCTCTTGTCTCTGCACAACAGAAAAAAACCCCTTCAATCTTTTAGCAACTCGCATCCCAGGATCTCAACAGCTGCAACCAACATTCATTTAATTAAGCTTCAAATTGCCCATGAGCAATAAGCACTACTATCCCTTTCATAAGATTCAAGATTAACCTATGTCAAAAAGAAGTTACATAACTTCCTCATGGGGTTTGGTTCTGCTAGGAACTGAGCACATCTGTGAGGTGCTGAGTGCCCTGAAGTCTGACTGAGAGTGCCCAGCACTTTGCAGAATCAAGCCTGGTTGCAGAGGTGGGATTGAAACCCAGAAGTCCTGACTCCCTGTCTGCTAGTCTAAATAATCACCCTCTAAATAAGACAAAGACACATTGCCTTCCATTACTGGTTTTAAAACAACCACACTCCCTAGCAAGTGAAAGAAACACATCAGAATCCTTCAAAGCCAATAGAGGAGCTGGCAGAATTCAGAAGACAACAAAGGCTGTTTCCATTTTGAGAATTGAAGCGGTTCACCAGAATAAAGGAAGGCTATTCCTTGGCCAATCAAAGAAAGATAGATCATGTACTATAATTGCAGAGATCAGAGCTGAAAAAACAGCTAGTGCTTATACTAATAAAATTCATGTAGCTACACAAGTTATTGAAACCACAGAAAAATTCAAGAAAGCCGTTTGGAGATGTTCTTGAAAGGTTAATTTGTTTTTGTTCCACTTCTAAAGAACTGGAGGGCCTTTTAATATAATATCTGGGACCAAACCTTTTTTCATACTATGACCTGACAACATAACTTGTGGCTTGGGAGAATGATCATTAATATTTGAAAGGAAGGTGTTTGTCCTTTGATTTGAGAAGTTTGTGGAATTTCATTTAAGTGTCAGGTCAATTAAGCCTTGCCTCATGGCTCTCAACATTGACAAGCAACCTATTAATAATTTCACAATGTGCTGGTGTTTCCTAAGATACTTGAAGTCTTATTTTATCAACACTTTAAAAAAAGAGTGAAAAAGAAATTTTCCTTCTACTGTAATAGGTGATTTAAAGGACCAGGTGAAAGAAAGCCATCAGTAATTGTGCATGAAGCGAGTGGGTTAGATACTATTCCACAGCATTATCTGTAGCAATAGGCAGTGCGCTAAAATTTTGAGATTCCTGTGTTATAATCCCAGCTCTGCCATCAACTCATTGTGTGCCTTCAGACAAGTCTGCATTTCTCCGCCTCAACTACTCATCTGTATAATGGAGAAACTTACACCCTACTCCCCGGGGATGCTGTCAGGATTAATTAGTCTCTTGCATAGTCTAGGAAGAGCTATGTGAATCTGAAGAGCTATTTTTTATCCTTAGTAGTACTTCAAGAGAGCTCTCTTCCACCAATCTTATAGGGGGATTTTCAAGGACATCTAAGGCATTCAATTACCACTGACAGTCAATGGCAGCTATGTACCTAACTTCCTGAGGTGCCTTTGGATACTCACTCTAGGTTGTCAGTCTTCATCCTAGAAGTGTAGCTCCTAGCTTGCTGTCATTTGGCAGAGCAACGACATGCACTGCGTACCCTTGGAATCCTCTCCTGTCGGTTTCTGAAGTCCTAGCTAGTTAGAAATCTGTCTGGTCTGAAACTGGCACAGAATCTCCTACTGGCTGCAGAATATCATTAACCCTTCAAGCGCATTTGTTCAAAGAGCATACATATCGTGTGTTGAAAGGGCACCCAGGTAACTATGGCTACAGCTGTGCCTACGCATTTACTGTCTGCATATTGTATTTATCACATTACCTTGTCAAACGCTTGAGATACCTAGAGTGCAAAGGTGCTGCATAAAACCAAATCCTTTCAAATTGCTGCCTTTAACAGAAATGTGTGGAGCTTTGACAAAAAATATCACAGGCCAAACGTGGGTTCCCTGGAATTTGGGGATGGGTTAGGCAAAGAAAGAGGAAGAGGTTAGCAGTGGAGGACTTCTCGATTGGATCTCCCCCTACAGCAGGGGACAAAGATACGATTTTATTAAGAGTGGACTATCAGCACCATCAAAGTAGTTCTGACCCTTGACACATGTAATCCAGCAAAACAGAAGGATGTACAGTGAGCACCGCTGAACTAGTTTAGAACAGAAAAGGGTTGAAATAAAAGATACTCAGAACAAAGCTGGAGTTTCACTCACAGAACACCTGGATTTTTCTCTGCATTTTTTGTCCGTTCCCAGTGGCACTTGACAAAGCCTTTAAAATACAGCTTCATGAAGCTGTGGACCACAAACACAGGCCTCAACTTGGCCTCTGATTTTGCAGGCACAATTAACTCCAACTACACTTGTGTGGCTGCATTTAACTGCATGAGCAAACCGGATCTTGCCATGCAATCACTTGACTTGTAGGCACAGCTGGTAAAGTCCTATAGCAGGGCCTCCAGCTAGTTGCCGATGAAAAGATAAAGGGGCAGTTAACTGCAGCATCAAAGTCCTAAATTAGAGTCTGGCTCAAAATCAGGCCCATTGTAATATTATGGTATCAGCTGAAAACAGAAGTTACAGCATTATCTAATATGAGCTTGACCCCACAAAGTCAAGAGACTTCAGAAGGATGGTAGTTCATTAGCAATCTGAAACCTTCCCTATTCATAACTTTGTATCGCAGAGTAATGGTTGCACTTTTGAGGGTGGAAGAAGGAATATTCTGCAGCAAATGGCACACGTGGTACGACTGCTAAATCATCTAACGCAGCCAGTCACATAATATGGGTAATCTCCCTCCCAATAAATAAATCAATTGTAACATTTTAAGGTTATTAAAGATTTAAAGCAGGAATCCTGTTTCAGAAAACAAGAGGGCTTTATGAGTGTGAACCTGACTAATTTATCTTCAGGTTTAGTGCCATAGCTGTATTCCTAGCTTCTTCCTCACATTTCTTCCTCAGCTGTGTTCAGTCCATTAAACTAACTCATGATTCTGAAGTAAGAGTAATGGACAAACGATTTTAAGAGCTGTTCTCTCCGTACTAATTATCATCCTCAAACATCAAGAATGTAACAGTAGCTGTGCCAGCTTGATCATGGAAGCCTCTGTACAGATTCACCTATTAACAAAACAGACCATTAATGGATTCTCCGGACAGCACTGTCATCCACACTATTTACACCAATAAGCAGATACTTGACTGACATGAAAGTAAACAGCAAGTTCCCCACTAATGTACAGAGAGAAATCAGGTACAGGCAGAGCTCACATAAATCATTAAAACTCTGAAATGCATAAACCCACTAGATGTGAAGCGTCATTGTCTGAATGCTCAGATCTAGGTCCTGGATATTTTCCTCTCCTTTCAGCCACTAAAACCTTCCTGGAGATGCTTTTGCCTTTAAAGGGATTCTTTGCTGTGTGCAGCCAGTAATTTGTATATGCGGTGTGTGTTTGTGTGCATATAAAATTGATATCTCTGTCATGAAGACTCCTGAAGGATTTTGGCTTATGTATACACACCCCCTTATGTAGTTACCTGCAGGGATAGTCTAAGGGACTAAATACCAGTCCTTGGCACAAAAGATAAGCAGTCTCAATTACAGCAGAAACCAGCCTCTAACTATTGGGAAGTTAGGAAATCTCTCCCATGGACAAGTTATGTCATAAATGCTTACTCTGAAAGAACTGGTGCTGCCACTGTCAGAGAAAGGATACTGAACTAAATGGACCATTGATCTGATCCAGTGCAGCATTTCCCACATGCTTATGGGATACAGAACTTATCACACACCTGTTGCTTTGTGATGCATGTTTGGTTCTAGCTCACCTAATAGTTGAATATGTCAGATAGTTTTTCACTGTGGTTCCCTCACATAGGGATCAATTCTCTCCACATCTACAGTGATGAGCTAGCGAGGGGGCAGGGAATACCACAAAAGAAATAATTCTATGACACCCCGATTCTGGGGCTGTGTAAGGGACTGCGGAAGATTTTGTTACTGTTTTAGCTAGGGCTGTTCGCCTTCTCAAGGACAGGTTATTAAAGGTTGCTGTGTACTAGTGCATGCTGTATGTAGCCGGTTGGAATCGCTTAGGCTGGGAAGCCCTGCGTGTTTGGGAAAGCTTGGCCTTTTGCCATAAGAGATAGCCCCAGCTGTGGGAAAAGCTCCCACATGCCTATGTATGAGCTGCTTTACATGCTATTACCATAAAGTTATATTTACCAGAAATTGTTGTGCTGCTTTGGACTCGTTCCCCGCTTTGAGTTAGCAACGTGCAGAGTCCCCGTTGCGGGTGTGTTTTCTTTACCTTCATTAAAAGCCATATCATCGCTGTGGTGTGTGTGTGTGTGGTGTGTTGTCTCGCCCCTGTAAAGCACTCAGGCACGTAACAGGCTGGTTCTCCATTGGTCCCTGCTCTAAGCTATGCTGGCTGGCTGTTACACCAGACAGGGATCGCCAGAGCACAGCAGACTCACTACACCCCTACATGAGAGGACAAAGAGGGGATAGCAGAGGTCTGGGTAGCCAGCTCCATACCAGCTAAGGATTACTCTGCAATGGAACTGGGAAGGGAGATCCTCAGTTATCTTATTAGGGCAACTTTCTGGCCTGTTTGTGCCCCTGGAGAAGCCCAGATGTGTTCCACTCCTGTGCACCAACTTCCTGCTCACCTGTGTCATTCTGTGTATTCGTGGGTGTACAGATGAGATGAAACCAGGAAGTTTCCATTTTGGGGATCAGGGGACTGGAGGGAGAAGGGGTATAATTGGTGCAGGTAATAAGGCAGGAGGCTGATCTTAGTTTCCAGCAAAGTCTGCGGGGGGAAATCAATGAGCGCCTGTTGCAGACTTCAGTGTCCCACATAACATCAACGAGATAGATACGGAAGTACAGAAAATAACTGATCTAATCTATACAAAGCTGTGTCCCCATCTGATTTCTTACCGCTATGCATAAGCAGACTGCGGTGTTCCTGGCCTAGCTGGTGACAAGGCCTCTCAGTCAGGGTACATCTTAATAAGGATCCTGTGGCCTGAAAAGAGTGTTTGTACCACTGCCAGGAGAAGGACCTGCTGTCATGCCTCCCAACCACCATCCTACAACAATGTTAAGACCCATTTTCTTTTAACCAAGATTCAGATCCCACCCAAAACATTTTTCAGAGATAGGTTTCACTTTCTAACTCACCTGCACCACAAAAAAAAACAATGCAAGTTTGGGGAAACTTTAGGAGATAAGCAAAAGTCAAAGAAGAGATGAATGTCCTAACTATACGTATAGCGGCTGCCCAGTTCCGACCAGTTCTATATAAAACCGTTTCATAGAAGAGTGTGGTCCCTAATAATGTTTTTACTCTGGGTCATCTTTGCATAACCTCCATGGGTTACACTACAATAATACTAAGAACTAAACCTCACCAACAGGCAATAATCATTTCAGGTTCAATTGAAGTTTCTCTGCTGATTAGTAAAGCTAACTGAAAATCAGCTCTCAGCAGTGAAATATCTATTAAAAATGTCCACTCTGTGAACCCTGTTGAGCCCTACAAATTGAAGCCATTTGGGAAATTAATAGTGTTGGCAATGACCATCGTTACAAGACACTAAAAGGAACAGTGAGCTTTTTCTTATTATTACTTCTTGTTTCAGCTGACAGGACATGTTTGTTAAAGTGTTTGTCTTAAGAAGAGAAATCAAATTGGTCTGGGAAACACCAAACCTTTGCACTAAAACTGACCAATTAAAATAAATCCCAAAGAACTAAGACTATTCCATCACAATCCAACCCCATTCCCGATCTGGTTGATTCCTTCGTATAAAAGTCTTCTTGGAGGTAGATTTTGACCTCTATGATAATCCACAAAGAAATGTGTCTCCATGCTAGTTTTCATTTGTTAAAGAACATTATTTCTGTTCGAAAGAAAATAAATGTGAGTTGCATTTTTTTCTCCCTTTTGGAAACTTTTGAACGTGTGGAAAACCCTTAACAGAAATCCTAACTAGAAGAAAATACCAGAACGCTACTCTCTGTAATAAACCTTATAATGCACTCTTGTCTGATTCACTGGGAGTTACCCAGCAAAACATTCCAAACTGAGATGATACTCTATTGCAATCTGTGTGCCCTTTGTGGCTCTTACAGCTAATCAACAACTGATTTTTATCATGAAGTTTACTGTGCAACGGCAGGGGCATGTTAACACTAAAAAATTTTGGTACAGCTGAAAAGGCCTGCAGCCATAATGCCATTTGTCACTATACAGCCTACAGCCAGACAGAACCACTCTGCTCCAGGTTGGATCTGCTTAGTACCAAGATGGAAGACCAGTGAAAACCTAGTTATTACAAGTAGCATTGTTTATATAGTATCAGAGGTGTAGCCGTGTTAGTCTAGATCTGTAAAAGCAGCAAAGAGTCCTGTGGCACCTTATAGACTAACAGACTTATTGAAGCATGAGCTTTCGTGGGTGAATACCCACTTTGTCGGATGTATTCACCCACGAAAGCACATGCTCCAATTAAGTCTGTTAGTCTATAAGGTGCCACAGGACTCTTTGCATTGTTTATATAGTGGGTGCTGCTCTTCCACCGAGTCAGTACTAACAGCCTAATGTAAATTAGGAGTCATTACACTGCTAGAAGAGCCATTTTTTGCATGAAACATAAAACCAAGATCCTTACCACTCAAAACAGCCTGACACAAAGTCCACTGAGATCAATGGGAGTCTTTCCGTTGACTTCAAGGGGCTTTGGTACATATTCAAAGCCATTAAGATCCTTTTGCAAGCACAGAGGTGTTAGCCTCCATGTCCTGGCCAAATTCTTGATGGGAAAGTTATGCGCTGCCCACCTAAATCCCCCCTGTAGATGTGGTTTGATTCAGTATGCCTCACTTCCTGTTTTCAACGACTGCGAAGGGTTGCACTGTGCTCTTAAAACACTGCTACATTCCGATCCCACAAGTGGCTGCATTTCAGTGGGTGAAGGGATTCCTAGATGCATTAAGTGCTTTGGGTTATCAGGTTCTATATAAATGCAAGCAATTATTTTGAAAAGGATAAAATTAGGAAATGACTGTGGCCTTTGCCTACAGGTTTATTCATCTCACTGAAGGCTTTAGAAAGGTCAGAACATTCAACCTACTGTTTTAGATCCAAAATCTAAATCATCAGAAGTTCACAATTCTTACAAAAAAATAAAAAAAAATAAGACAAGCTCCTTCATAGGGCGCTGACTGGATATAGTAACACACTGCAGGACTGCACTGGCCTAGGATGCAGCACTGAATAGAGAAAGAAAATTATTTGATCTAATGAGGTCTGGCAATTTTAGCAGTGCTCCGTCTGCACTAAAATAAGCAAGTTAACGTTAATTGGCAAGCATAAGCATGGAGAAGTCCCATGACTGAGGAAATGGTAAACAAAAGATAATCTATCAAATTTAGCAGAAGGCACATTGTCAGGGCAGAAACGCAGCCAACTCCTTATAGGATGATTTGTACTGTTCTGTTTCCTTAATAATGATCTTACTGCAACCAGAGATTTAAAATATTCATCAGTTCTTTCCTACCAGGGCTGACTAAAAGCAGGCTTGCTGCATGTGTGTGTGTACCCACCCCCACATGCATACAGACACACATTAAGCAAAAACAAATCTGCTGAAATACTGTACACCCTGAACATGGGAAATTGTAGTGGAAATTTGGTCACTCTTGACTACAAGTCATAAACAGCCCTGCGAGGATATTTAACAAACACCAATCTATCCTCTATGCAGACAGACTCACGTACCACTTTACCCAAAGGTATGCTGTAAAACTACATCCAAAGAGTAATCCAGCTGCACCAAACAGCACTGAATTATGCCGACCCATTAATGCACTTAAGGCCGGACTGAGATACCCTTACTCACAATAAGATTAGTACCTTATTTCATAAGTAGCCCTGTTGACTTCAGTGGGATTACTTATGGTATAAGGTACTATCCGTCACAAGTAAGACTATAGTCACATGCTTTTGATCACTGGAGTTGCATATTGATGAGTCTCTAAACCATGCCCTTAGTGACTTATGAAGACTAAAATATTTTAAACGCATGCTTTTAAATAGTTTTTATTTAATTTAGATTTTGTTAAAATGACCTAAAGATAATCACACACACACAGAGCGGGGTGGGGGAAGAAAAAGATCTCTTCCCTCCGTGGATGTTGTTCACACTAGGAAGCTAGGGTAAAATGAACTAGCTGGAGAGAACAATGGCATATGTCTTACTTTTACTATTAAATGTATTTGCTTTTAAAATAAACTTCATTCTTAATCAATAGGGATCCATGTATCAGAAATTCCTGGCACAAGGGCAATTTTTAGTCAATGGGTGGTGGGAACTGGAGTTGAAAAAGGATTAAATCTCTTTCTCCTTTCTTTTACAACCTCCCAGAAATTGCCTTCTCTCTGTGTCTCACATCCAGCAGAGCTTCACAGGAGCCCAGAATGCATTCATGTTTAATTTTCTTACAGAAAAGCAAAATAAGGAGCTTTTTTCCTGCCTGATTACTCAAAAACAGTCTCCAGTTGTGTGGGAACAAATCTGATTGAGAAAAGTACATATCTAAATGCTATCAATTAATTGCAGAGACAGTCACCTTATGGTACAGTATTCTGCATGAAAAATTGGGAGGGAGCAGGGTCAGGGCCCTTAATAAAACAAATCAGGCCATAGATATTAAACAGACTCTTCCCATCACAAACCAAAACACCTCCCCAAGACTAAAAGCTGAATGGCGTCCAGCCACCTCTGGACTAATACTGACAATGATTTAAATAACACAGTGCAAATCAGGAAGAAGGCCAAACGCCAGTGCTGGCTGGAAACATTTCTAGCACTGAACATATTTGAAAAAGAGTTATTTCAAATAGTAGGAGAAACTGGCTTCTCTCCCCACCCTGCACATCTGATTTACAAAAGGCCTGATCCAAATCTCCATTTATCTCAATGGAAAGACTCCCTTTGACTTCTAAAGGGAGCTGGTTGGAGCTTATTTATACGTAAATGAGATAATCTGGTGATGAAGTTGTTAAAGTTGGACTCTCATTCCAGGCAGGGATCAAAATGTGGGTTTAGATTACTCCTGAAATGGCTCCATCAGAATTTAGATTTGGAATATCAAGGGATTGATTCACCCTTGCACTACTCCATTGATTTCACTGTAGCTAGCATGGCAAATAAACTGGAGTAACATACTAATGAACATACTAACATCACTATATTATAAGGAATCAATTTATGTTATGCAGGCCATAAATGAAGCAGAGGAAAATAAATGCACTTTCTGTTTATTCATTTGCCTCCTTTGTGAGCCCTTGCAGTACAGTCAGTCTCTGGATTAAAGCTGTAGACTGTCTGCCCCCCGTACAGATTCATAAGATATATTAGGGAGGGTCTCAAGCAACTAAGTCAGACTGAGATATGAACTTCTACAAACTTAGGGTGTTCAGATCTGGAGGTTTGTTTCAAGTCTATGTCTAAATTAACGACTGTTTACAGGATTTCAGAAGCTTCAAGGGACACAGAAGCTATATGATAAACAGAGACACAAATACTCACATGGGGCATAGAACATGACAAGAGCATGCTTCTTCTTCTTTAAAGACTCTCTGAAGTCTTCTCCGGCTAGGTGGATAACACTTGTTAGCTTTTCTTCCCAAGCCGGTTCAGGTGGAGGTGGCGCTTGCGGGCTAGAGGAGAAGAAAACATAATGGATCTCTTAGATCTTTTTAGAAGCAAGCAAAGAGGCCTTGTGGCTCAGTCACCTATTGCTTTGAGAAAATGGTGGTAGAGGATCCTTATGGCTATTTGTGCAGAAGAAAAATGCACTTAGCATTTCCATTGCCAGGAAGGACAAGAGTTAATTTTCAGAAATCAGTAAAAATGTGATTTTGAACATGACTGGTTCAATATAGGAAAACCTTTATTTCAGCAAAGATGTCACAGAGTGGACTTTTGCTCCAGAATGATTTAAAATGACTGTGGGAATTTACAGTTCTGAAACAAAGGTCAGGCTGAAATAAAGGTTTCCTGATTTGCTCTAGTCACACCAGCATGGCTGCATTTATAAGCGTGCATATAGAACGTTAGGGTACAGCAGGTGGAATCAAAAGGCAATTGACATACATCAATCACACCCACTAAAGCAAACCATGTACTGTGTATCACCATAATGTAAACTTAAGTCTTTCAAGACCATCTGGGAAATACAAAATTCTAAAAGTAAAATCAGGATACAGTAATCAACACTAGCCCGTTTTGGAGGGCAGGGAGTAAATGAACTGCAATATTTGAGTAAAGAGAATTTCATATATCAACTGTGATTGCATATAGTGTCCAGCTAATAGCAATCCTGTACACAGAGAGTATCCCTAGAAATCTCTTGTTATTCACCACCTCATGGACATGGCTCAGACTCATTCTGCTGTATCTTAAATAAGTGATTACTTATATAAAATTATCAGTGTGAAGGCATATTATCAAGATCTTCATTTGTCACTGCAGTATTAAATTATAGTTTCCACACTGTCCTGTCATTTTGAAAGGTACTGTTTTAAATACAGTCAGCTATGGATAAAACAAAAGAAAACTCAACATTTTAATTCCATTCAAGGTCATTCCCTAGACACCAACCATATTTCCATCACTACTGAGTTGCCCAGTTGCTAACAAAGGAATCAGGATACCTGGGGACCAGATCTTCAGTTGATGTAAACTGTCATAGTTCTACAGACTTCAACGGAGCTCTGACAATATACCCCAGCTCAACATCTGGCCTCTGCGTATTGTATCTGGCACTGTTTTGAGAGCATCCAGTGATTACAGCAGGAAGAAGGAGTCTGTATTCCTCACAGTCACTGACTTTGTGTGTGAATGTGGCCAAATCAATCTCACTGCCCCCCAGTGTAAAACGTGTCTAATACTTACTTTCCACACAACAGTGTTGCGAGACCAAATTAATCATTTGATGTAAGGCAGTTGGAGAGACTTACAAGCTCAACACAATAAAAATGTCCAAGTATTATTAACCAAACTCTTCCATTAAAAAATCAAGGTTGGATGCCTCATTTCACAATTAGATGGTGAAAACGCAACAACTTCAACAAATAATCGCAAAATACAGATGAAACCTCTTTCTGTGGCACAATATAGCAAACAGAGTAAACACAAAGCTTCTGAAAAAACAAACTCTGTACGTCAAGAAAAACAATTCTTTATATTTTTCTTCCAAAACAGTGAATAGAGACAATTACATCAACAATTCTTCCCTCTTGGAGCTACATTCTTCTCAACGTGCATTCAACCTAAATCTGTACGTTTTACTGCAACTCGTAAGAAAGATGCCATTTTTGATGGTCAGAAATTACTTCAGAAAGAAAAAAGTACAGCTACAAGAATTTGGCTGCTAAACAAGGAAAACTACTGGCTAACAGAAAGAGGGTTCAGCAAATTTGATCTTATTTGTTTGAACCACTGTTATCCCCCCTCCAGAAAAAGGCTTAGGAGATATTTTAAAAATATTTATTTTGGGATGGAATTACAGGGACACGTATTAAAAAAAACCCATAGCAAACAAAGGATTTTGTATATTAAAAAAAATATAATGAACACTTCTTTGTATGGCTTTCAGTACTTCCAATTTATTTTTTTGTTAGTAAGGATTTAAGTATGAGATGAATCTCAGTTTAAGATTTACTTCTTCACAAAAGCAATCTTCCGTGGCTAATAGCCAGAAATCTGGATGAAATCTCCAACTCAAACAACTTACTTTTGCAGCCAGTCAATGATCTTCTTCTTAGTTCTGAGTTGCGGCAGAGTGTACTTCTCCTCTCCATCCTGAAAGTACTTCAACGTAGGGAACCCTGAGATGTGAAATCTTTCTGCCACAGCCTTGTTGACAGTAGCATCAATGGCTGCAAGGACACCAGGACTCTGAAACAGAGAAAGCTAACTGCAAACCATGGCATCACACTCACTCTTAGCCCAGAGATGGTACAGATTCAGAGGCACCCGTATTCATTTAGACTCCACGTGCAAACTGCATGTATATTGAAAAACACAGCTGGCTCCAAATATCACTGTGAAGGGATGGATATATTTTACCAGGTCATAAAGCAGGGATCGGCACCTTTCAGAAGTGGTGTGCCGAGTCTTTATTTATTCACTCTAATTTAAGGTTCCGCGTGTCAGTCATACATTTTAATGTTTTTAGAAGGTCTCTTCCTATAAGTCTATAATATGTAACTAAACTATTATTTCTGTAAAGTAAATAAGGTTTTTTAAATGTTTAAGAAGCTTCATTTAAAATTGAATTAAAATGCAGAGCCTCCCGGACCGGTGGTCAGGACCCGGGCAGTGTGAGTGTCACTGAAAATCAGCTCGTGTGCCACCTTTGGCACACGCGTCATAGGCTGCCTACCCCTGTCATAGAGTCAAAGTAACACAAGACCTTGCAGCTCAGCCTGATGCACACAACCAGCTTCAGGAGTTTAGCTGAACACTGACCAGATGTATTATGGTCAGGGGAGGGGGATAAATGGGAGGAATTCTCCGTTCCAGACTGGGTGGCTGTAAAGCCATTCAGACAAAGCTACTTCAGCCCAGTGGCTGCAGAGGCCATCCACAACCCTCATATGCCCTGGCCACAGGAGAGCTGAGGAGGAGGACCGGAGGACATATGCATCAGCAGATCCTCTGGTCCTGCCTCATCCCTGCCTGTGCAACCCAGGCTCTGCCCTGTGCCAGGGCAGCCCACCTGTACAACTCTCATCCCCACATCCAGCACAGTGGGACTGTCTTGGTTCTATTGCTATGCACAGCCACATGGGGGAGCAGGATTTTCCCTTTACCACGTAAATTATTAAACATAGGTGACCTTGATACACTCTCTACCCTTCAATTACCCACCCTCAGAACACTCTCTCCACCCCACCCTCCCTTCCCAGTCCCACATCTCATCCTGGATACCCTACCACCAACTGAGAAGCAGCGTGGAGCAAATTGAGCTCCTGATTCACACCCTTCACACTGAAATCTTCCTGTCTACCGTTGCTGAAAACTCCACTTTCCAACTCCCCTCCCGAGCCTGTCACTATGGTGCCATATGCTCCCCTCTCTTTTTCTCCTAACACACATGCAGTTATTTTTTCCCTTACAACATCGCTACAAACCAACCCTGTTGTCTCCGATCCTCCCACTAACTCACTGTCCATTCCTTGGTCAGTGCTTGCTTCCAGTACTGCAATCTTGCTTCTTCTATATGGCCTCCCATACCTCCTTCTGCACCCTTCCAATCAATACTGAATGCTGCTGATAAATTAACCACTCTAACCATGTCACTCCACTCTCTGAAGCCGTCCTCTGCCGCCTTCTCGCGTTCTGCATCAACTTCAAGCTCCCATCTCACTTTTAAGTGTCTGCACCATCTATCCTACATCTATTCCCCCACTTCCTCCTACCTCCTCCCCCAGAAGAGTTCGTAAATGTCCCCTTTCATATCCTCCTCCCATTTCATCTTCATGCCTTCTCTCCTCAGGTCTTCCCCTGCAACTCCAATACACTCTTGTGCCAAATAACCACTCTTCATTCAGATTTCCTTAACTGACACTCTTTTCTTTGGGAGGGCTTGATGGGCTTCAGGGAAGGGAGCATTACTGAAAAAGGACCTACTGTACTTTGAGACAAGACCTTTGTCTCCTAGACATTGAGTGTCTGAGCTGCAGTGACCATCTCTTCCGTTCCTGTATGGCCTGTGCCGTGCTGGTGCTGAATCAACAACAGTGATTATCATCATCGCTGGGCCTGGGATTCTCTTCTTAGTTACACTGATGTACAGTGGATTGACATCAGTGTAAAATCAATGTATGCAAGACAAGACACAAGCCTGTTAAATTTTTGCATCTACACCATAACCAACCCCCCGCCCCCGTCTTCTTAATTTGCATTTAGCATGAGGCCTTTAATGAATAGGAAAATAACCATTTCCACTTTATATCTAGGTTTGATCATATTGTGTATAAATAAGGCCCTACAACACAATATATAATCACTTGGCAATTTTGTTTTCGCTCAAGACAGAATGTTCTTGCTAACGCTTTGGCAAGGCTCATGCATTACCGATGAGACTGTACTTTGGAAGCACATCTCAGCGGGCCCTGTGGGAGGATGAGAACAGCTAAAATTGTGGCAGAGAGGGATGGAAAAGTCATTTTTATTACTTCTGGTATTTATCATGGATTATTTGAAAAAGGGAGAAATAAAGGAAATTAGCTTACATCACTGGCTCCGTGCAGCATCTCTGCGGCCATCTCATACTCTGGCTTCATTTTCTTACAGTGCCCGCACCCTGCCAGAGAAAACCCAAATTAAACTCTACATTATGTAATGATATTGGCAGCTGGATTTAGAGCTTCACGAAAACAAAGAATCACTCCGTGGTTAGTCATTGCCGCATCCCACCACTGTCAATGTCCAGAACCACGTAGTGGAGATTTACTTGAATTCAGAACATGTTTTATTTGTAAAGCTTCAGTAACATTTTGGATCATTTCCAAAACGGTCATTAGAATTTAACTTGTTTAAACAAATGCAATGGACACATTCTGAAGGATTCTGGAATGAATCAGAAGTACAGAACACACAGTATCTGTCAAGACACTGACACACAATGTGGCCTTGGTCAAGTCACTCAACCTCTCTTGCCTCAACTTCCAAATTCTGATCGACTTAGAGAAATGATGTACCAGGGTAACTTCATCAATTTAAACTTGGGTTTATGCTGGTGCATCTTAAATTAGCAATTTTATTTGGATTACACTGCCGTGATACAAAGCCCACTTTAGACTGGTGCAGCCAGTCTACATTAGGGGATTGCACCACCTTAATCACTTCCATGTCCTTACACCAATACATATATTCTTAATGAAGGCAAGGCCTGTAAAATGGAGAGAAAGGTACTTCCTGTGTGAAAAGCAACAAAGAGTCCTTAAAAGACTAACAGATGTATTGGAGCATAAGCTTTCATGGGTGAAGACCTACTTCGTCAGACGCATGTAATGGAAATTTCCAGAGGCAGGTATAAATATCCAGGCAAGAATCAGTCTGGAGATAATGAGGTTAGTTCAATCAGGGAGGGTGAGGCCCTCTTCTAGCGATTGAGGTGTGAACACCAAGGGAAGTGTGAAGTTATTATTTATTTATTATTTTATCCTTGGAGCTCCTAGGAGCATTGCTCATGGACCCAGGACCCCGTTCTGCTAAGTGCGGTACAAACACAGAACAGACTTGGCCCAACATGTGTCAAGGGGCAAGAGCTTGAAAGCACTAGAACTGGTTATCAACAGCTTCAAACAGGCAGAAACCCTGAAGGCGGTTAATGTACGGTGCTGCAACAGGGATGTATTGCATTTAGATACCTGGCGATGATCATCCCTAGAGGTGCTTTTATTTTCCCCTAGGTTGCGGTCACTCATCTTGTTCTCCTCCCTTGCTTGTTGCTGTATTAGGCACTCAAAGTCTCTGTCTTTACTAGGCTTTGAATACCATATTTGAAAACGGGGCTTGACGTCCGTTTCAGTGTGGCTCCAGCAAAAGCCGTTTTCTAGGTTGTGTAGACTGCACCGGGGCTATTTTTAAACCATTTTCAAAGAGTGCACTGAGACTAAGCAGGGCCAGATGAAGCTCAGTGGAAGGATTCTGGAAGAAAGAAAGTCAAAACCAGAGCAGTTATGGATCTATGCTTGAACATGGTGTTAGAACCTGGCCAGACACCTGTGTTTGCACTCATAACTGATGGAACAGGCAGGGCCTAAATTACAACATTATGGTATAACATCTATGAAACAACTAGGCACAGCCCCAACTGCTATAGGTGATACCAGGAGACACTTTTAATGTGAGTAAAACAAATAAGGTTTTAAAGCCATTAAATTGGCAGAATCAGGTTGGTCTTGGAACTGAAACTCCTTGCCTTGGGGAGCTACAAGACGAGCTTTTAAGTCAGAAGAGCAAAAACCCTGAGCTTGGAACCAAATGTGATACACTAAGAGCACGGGCAGCTCCAGGCCCCAGCACGCCAAGCGCATGCTTAGGGCGGCAAGTCGCAGGGGGCGCTCTGCCGGTCACCGTGAGAGCGGCAGGCAGGTTGCCTTCGGTGGCATGCCTGCGGAGGGTCTGCTGGTCCTGCGGCTTCGGAGGACCTCCCACAGGCGTGCCTGCAGAGGGTCCGCCGGTCCGAAGGCAGCATGCCTGCCGCGCTTGGGGTGGCAAAAGGCTAGAGCCGCCCCTAAGAGGTGAAATTCTATTCAGAAAAGCTGGAATAGCCTGAAGAGTTACTGTCTCAGCACCGCAGTCACTGCTCATCCCGTTTTTAAGAGTATGCAAAAAGCTTGTGCGATGATTTATTTGCCACTGCAGAAATCCTGCAGTCACACAGCTTTCTGGGAGGGATTGACAGTTCCCGCTGACATAGACTTGAATTGATTTATTTAACCTTTTTGGAGCACGGAACTTTATTCATTTTGTGTTATACCATCCTGTAAATAAAGGAAACTTTGAATCACAGCTTAGATTGCTTGAGACGTTTACTCAGCAACCCCAGAGATGTGCAGTCTCTGATCAATTACTTGTTCGCTTGGCTCCTCAATAAAAAGAGGGCTACAATGTAGGTTTGTCCAGCTTCTTGTTGACTGCTGATCAGCAAGCATGGGTTGCTATTAAATTGCCACAAAGATCAATGCTTATCTGCTGTATTTGTTAATTTATCTTAGCTCTCGCATGGCAGGGTAGGAAAAGGCAGATTAGGCATATCTTGTTTGAAAAACAAAAATGTAATTCGTAATTCAGGGAATTCATAGACCTTTACACTGGTACAACTCCACCAACTTCAACAGCGTTAGCTCCCAATTTACACCCATGTAAGACAGAGGAGAATCAGGACCATGGTATTAAAACCTTTCAAATATAAGCCCAAAGTATCCCAAGAAACATCTCTCATGTCATGGGTAGAACAGGTAATAGGGTAGCACAATATTTTGTGACTGCAGGATGGAAAGAGGTTATATTCCAGTTAGAGCTGTCAATTAATCACAGTTAACTCAAGCAATTAATGCAAAACAAATTAACTAGATTAAAAAGAATAGTCTCGATTAATCACAGTTTTAATTGCACTGTCAAACAATAATAGAATACCATTTTCAATGTATTATAAATATTTTTGCATGTTTTTCTACATTTTTAAATATATTGATTTCAGCTACAGCACAGAGTAAAAATGTATGGTGTTCACTTCATATTATTTTTACTACACAAAAGATACACAAAAGAAATCATTTTTAATTCATACAGTACTCATACAAGTACTGTAGTGCAATCTCTTTATTGTGAAAGTGCAACTTCCAAATGCAGAATTATTTTTATGTAACTGCACTCAAAAATAAAAGAATGTAAAACTTTTGAACCTACAAGTCCACTCAGCCCTACTTCTTGATCAGCCAATCGCTAAGACAAACAAGTTTGTTTATATTTACGGGAGATAATGCTGACCTCTTCTTATTTCCAATGTCACCTGAAAGTGAGAACAGGCATTTGCATAGCACTGTTGTAGCCAGCGTTGCGAGGTATTTACATGCCAGATATGCTAAATATTCACACTCCCCATCATGCTTTGGCCACCATTCTAGAGGACATGCTTCCATGCTGATGACATTTGTTAAAAAAATAATGCGTTAAATTAAATTTGTGACCGAACTCCTTGGGTAAGAATTTAACATCTCCTTCTCCATGGTTTTATCCACATTCTGCCATGTATTTCATGTTATGGCAGTCTCGGATGATGACCCAGCAAATGTTGTTTGATTTGACACTTTCACTGCAGTTCTGACAAAATGCAAAGAAGATATCAATGTGAGATTTCTAAACATACCTATAACACTCGACCCAAGGTTTAAGAGTCTGAAGTGCCTTCCAAAATCTGAGAGGGATGAGGAGTCGAATATACTGTCAAAAGTTTTAAAAGAGCAAACACTCTGATGCGGAAACTACAGAACCCAAACCAGAAAAAAGAATATCAACTTTCTGTAGGTGGCATTTGACTCAGACGATGAAAATGAAGGTGCATCGGTCCATACTGCTTTGGATTGTTGTTATCAAGCAGACCCCACCTGTCCTCACTTTCAGGTGACATTGTATATAAGAAGAGGGCAGCATTATCTCCTATAAATGTAAACAAACTTGTTTGTCTTAGCGATTGGCTGAACAAGAAGTAGGACTGAGTAGACTTGTAGAGGTTCTAAAGTTTTACAGTACTTGTATGAGGTGAATTAAAAATACTATTTCCTCTAACTTTTCACAGTACATATATTTGTAATCAAAAATAATATCATCAAGTGAGCACTGTACACTTTGTATTCCGTGTTATATTTGAAAAATATTTGAAAATGTAGAAAAACATTCAAAATATTTATAATAAATTTAAATTGGCATTCTATTATTGTTTAGCAGTATAATTAAAACTGATTAATCACAACAATTTAAAAAAATCTCGCTATCAATTGCAATTTTAAAAATTGACAGCCCTAATTTCAGTTAAACTAAGGCTACAAAAACCCTTTAGCTAAAGCTTTTACTATCATAACGAGAAGCTACTCCATTTTTATGGGGAATTTACCTTTTCCTTTTATTTTGTGTGTTTCTACCTGCCCAGTCCCTCCAAGAAGAGAAAAAGAAAGACTAAGTTAAGTCTGATATCAACATTGCAAATCAATCATCTCTCCTATACTTACTTATTCTACTTTCCACTAATCTTGCGAGGATTGCTGTTAAGTTGTCATGGTCAATGAGAAAGCCATGAAAATGAATTCCAAGGTCACTGCTTTCCTCTGACTGCCACATCATGCTGTTCAGCACAGTTTATATTTCCCTGAGTGCTAAGTTCCTCTAGTTTGGATGCTTTCTATTGGAAAAATGAATGGGAAAAATAATAACAATTCTACAAGATGCCTTTAACCCAGATGCTATCATGTGCTGCATAAGGTCTGCTGGGATTCTCAATGGAAGCCCACAGGTTTTATAGCAAACACCTCTGATGTGCACTCTAAGAAGATGCACTTTTGTATTAAATGTATATTGACATGAGGAGCCATCAAAAGCAAAAGACAAAGCAAGGAAAGTGACCTATACAGTCCCAGAAGAGGAAGAGGGGTCACAATCAAGTGCAAGGATGTCTTGATGCCTGCTGCAAATATGCCTTCGTTGTCTCCCCTGGCTGGAGCTATTGGGAACATCTGAGACACTGGAGAGAGTAGGACTGTAGATAAGTGAGAATAAGGATAATTGGGAGCCTCAGGGTATGTTTACACTGCAAAAAACACACACACATCCCTGTGGCAGATAGTCTCAGTGCCTGGCTCAATTGATTAGGGTTCGCACTACAGTGCTAAAAATAGCCCTGTTGACATTCCTGCTTGGGCTGGACTCTGGGATCTTACACTCAGCAAGGGGGGAGGTGCTCAGAATCCCGTCTCCAGCCTGAGCAGGAATGTCTACACTACTGTTTTTAGCCCCATTGCATAAGCCCCAGGAGCCTGAGTCAGTTGACCCAGGCAATGAGATAATAAAACCTGTGGTAGTGTTTTTGCAGTGTAGACATACCCTTAGACTCACATCACAGGAAAAAGGAACTCCCGCGGAAGTGAAAGTTTAGTGACTCTCATCCCATAGCGGGGAAAACCAGCCCTGAGCTCTGCAGATTTGCAGAATGATCTTCAGCAAATGACTTGACATCTCTGTGCCTCAGCTTCCTCCACTTATTCAATGGACATCTTAACTAGTCTGCAGGGCTTAAGAGAGGTGAAATGCTTTGAGCCACTGCAGTGAAATGTGATACATAAAACAAGTGTAAATTATTAATATTCCATACTGAAAAGAGAGGGGGATCTAAACTTTAAAAAAGCTACCAAAAAAAATCAAGTACTGTACATACTGTGTAACGCAAGCCCCTGCTAATTGTTTTAAAATAGCTGCACGAACAGAGTTCCAGTTTCCTTATTTATTTATAATTTATGTTCTCAATTGCCCTTAGTAACCACGGAATAAACAGCTTCTTCCTCCAGTGCAGCTGCTAGTTAATCAGGAGTCAGAAGGCTCAAAGAGAACAGCCATAATCATGTTGTTTAACGTCCTCTGTATCATTCCAAGGCAGAGAAAGCATAGGGATTGGGCATAATCAGGAGACTAAAACCCCATTGTCAGGCAGATAGGACTGTAACTTGGCACATCCCAAGTGCTAGCAGCTGGAAGTGCTTTCAGATACAAAGCAGTTGAATGAGCGGGTGGGATGATATTAATCTGGAAGAGGTAGCAGTATATCGACAAAGGGACGAGTTACTAAGGCTTGGTCTACACTATGCGTTTAAACTGATTTTAGCAGCTGTGATAGGGCAAGGCCAGATGGCTAAAGTAAAGTACTGAGAAACAGGTATGTTAGCCCCAGGCTAAACAAATCCCTAGTACCACTGGTAACCAAATGGCAGTTGTCCAGGTTAATCAAGGCACCTGGAGCCAAGTTACGACCTTTCTAAGAAGGAGTAAGAAGATAGCTACTTTAATTAGAACACCTGCAGCAATCCAAGGCAGGCTAATCAGGGCACCTGGGGTTAAAAAGGAGCTCACTCCGGTCCAGGCAGGGAGGAGCCCAAGGAGAAGGAAGGCATGTGTGGAGGAGCTGGGAGCAAGAAGGGGCACGGAAGCTGAAGTGAGAGAGTGTACTGCTGGAAGGATTGAGGAAGGACAAGCTTATCAGACACCAGAGGAAAGGTCCTGTGTGAGGATAAGAAGGGTGTTTGGGGAGGAGGCCGTGGGAAGTACGCCCAGGGAGTTGTAGCTGTCATGCAAGGCTGTTACAGGAGGCACTCTAGACAGCCTGCGATCCACAGGGCCCTGCTGGAACCCGAGTAGAGGGCGGGCCCTGGGTTCCCCAACCTCCACAACTCCTGATCAGACAGAGGAGGAAGCCTTACTCACAGGTGTGTGGTTCCACAGCAGGGAAGATTACTGAGGTGAAACCAATCCGCCCATAAGCACAGGACCCACCCAAGTGGAGGCCGGAACTTTTGTCACACAGCGTTAAAACCGATTTAAAGCTGTAAACCGTGCCACCACAAGGAGCCCCTTTATATCGATATAAAGGGCTCTTTAAATTTGTTTTTCTGTACTCCCCCAATGAGAGGAGTAGGCTAAAATCGGTATTACCATATCAGATTAGGGTAGTGGTGGCCCGCAAAAATCGACGGTATTTGGGCCTCCAGGCCAGTATCCCACAGTTGCAACCCTGTGACCGCTCTTGGAAAGCAATCTGACTTGATGCAATGGCCGGTAGACAGGACAAGCCGCACGAAACCTTTGAAATTCATTTCCTGTTTGCCCAGCGTGGAGCTCTGATCAGCCTGGTGGCATGCAGTCCAAATCAAAAAGAGCTCCAGCATGGACCTGTACGGAGATATTGGATCTGATCGCTGTATGGGGAAGACAAATCTGTTTCTATCAGAGCTCCGTTACAGAAAGATGGAAATGAACAAAGCATTTGAAAAATCTCCAGGCCATGACACAGAGTCCACAGCACGGTGCGTGTACAAGCAAAACGGAAAGCCAAAGAATCAATTGACGCTCATGGAGGGAGGGAGGGGTCTAAGGACTCCAGCCTATCCCACAGTCTTCCACAGGCTCCGAAAAGCATTTGCATTCTTGGCTGAGCTCCCAAATGCCCTGTAGGGTCAAACACATTGTCTGGGGTGGTTCAGGGTATAGCTCGTCATTACCTCTCCCCTCCCCCCGTGAAAGAAAAGGGAAAAAAATCGTTTCTTGACTTTTTTGTCACCCTATGTCTACTGCATGCTGCTGTGACCGCATGCTGTGGCAGTAAAGAGCAGTAATCCACTCCTCTTTCCCTCCCCGGTGGCGGGACGGTAAACAATACTGCTTGCTATCTGCTGAAGTGCTCCTGGCTGGCCTCTCGGTGAGGCAGGGCCGGGGCGCTGGGAAAAATAGGAATGACTCGCTGGTCATTCCAGTAGATGGTAACAGACGGCTGGTAACCGTCCTCATCATAGCAACTGGAAGGCTGAGCTCCATCAGCCCCTTCCTCATGTGTAAAGAAAAAGATTCTGTACTGGCTGGACTATCAATAGCAGTGGGATGCTGAGCTCCTCTCCCCGGTCACCACTTAAATGTCCTGCCTGGGACTAATAGCGTTGGAGGGCTGCCTCCCCTCATTTTATCTGCATAAAAACTCAAGTGTTTCTTATTCCTGCATATCCTTTATTACTTCTCACGAAAATGGGGGGACACTGCCAGGTAGCCCAGGAAGTTGGGGGAGGAGGGAAGCAATGGGTGGGGTTGTTGCACAGGGCACTCCCGTGAATGGCAATGCAGCCTCATCATTTCTGTGGGATCTGACACAGAGCAGCTGTGCTCTCTGGTTCTCTGATACACTTTGCCCCTATCTAGACAGGACTGACTATTTTTAGATACCATAAAGAGGGATTGACTCGAAGGAGTCATTTCCATTTTTGTCTTTGCGCCCCACCGGCCAACTCAGCCAGTAGCACCCATGACATGCAGCAAATGGTACAGAACGACAGTTACAGTCATCTCAAATGGCGGCAGCAGACGGTACAAAGAACGCCTGATAACCGTCTCTGCTGTCATGCAAAGGCAAATGACTGCTGCTGTGTAGAGCTGCAGTATGCTTCTTGTCAGTGGCATCCAGTACACATACGGTGACAGTAAACAAAAGGCTGAAGGCTCCATGGTTGCCATGCCCTATGGCATCTGCCAGGGCAATCCAGGGGATAAAAAGGGCACGAAATGATTGCTGCCGATTGCTTTCCCGAGGAAGGAATGCTGACGAACATTTCCCAGAACCACCATGGACAATGATTTTTGCCCCATCAGGCACTGGGATCTCAACCCAGAATTCCAAGGGGCGGGGGAGACTGCGGGAACTATGGGATAGCTACGGAATAGCTACCCACAGTGCAACGCTCCAGAAATCGACGCTAGCCTCAGACCATGGACGCACACCACCGAATTAATGTGCTTAGTGTGGCCACGTGCACTCGACTTTATACAATCTGTTTTACAAAACCGGTTTATGTAAAATCAGAATACCACCCTAAGACACTTACATCACCAGTGAGCAATTGAATATTTCCATACTACCAAGGTTCTGCTCCAGTCCAGGAAACCACAGTTACAAACAGAACTGACAAGAAAGCTTGTAGGTACAGAAGGGAGCTTTTATCACAGACAGCAGGCTGGAGAATTTTGCAAACACATGCCTAGTTTGCGGCAGCTGTGAGGTCCACCTTTGAAGACGCCATTACCAACGTTTCAGTCTTTTTGTGACAATGCAGGAACAGAGGACGGTGCTCTGTGAGCTCTCTTCAAAAAAAGATAAAAGCACCTTACAGCAGCGGTTCTCAAACTGTGGGTCAGGACCCCAAAGTGGGTCATGACCCCATTTTAATCATTCGACTTGCTGGGACCCAGGGCTGAAACTGAAGCCCGAGCTCCACCCCAATCGGGGTAGCGGGGCTTGTGCTGCAGACCCCTTTCACCCCAGCTAGGGTGGTAGGACTCGGGCTCCAATACCCCCCACCCAGGGGTCAAATAGTAACTTTATTGTCAGAAAGGAGGCTCACAATGCAATGAAGTTTAAGAACCCCTGCCTTAGAGCCTCAGGGGCCAGATTTTCTGCAGGTGTAAATCCATGTGCCTCTACTGAAACCAAACGAGCCATGACAATTACTCAATGCTTGGGGGAATTCTGTGCCATTGCACACGTGTAGAATTCATGTGTCCCACAGATTTTTTCTTCTCCACAGAAAACACATTCTGACTGCGAGGCACTGCAGTTACCCCTTTTGCCCACCAGGGGCTGCTGTGGTGCCAGAACAGAACAGCCGGCTCACCACTGATAGGGGCTGCTTGGCGGGGTCTCACAGAATGGAGTTCAGAAGGGCTACTGAAGGGTACAGAATGAAGCGGGGGTGCACAGCTACATGGTGGCTGAGTGGAGGTGCAGAGATGCATGGGGATGGGGGAGGATGGATGGCTGAATAGGGCTCTAGAGACACTGGGGGGAAGAGGCGGACAGGGACACTTGGGAACCAGTGGAGATGCAGGGACACATGGGGATGGGGAGTTGGGGTGGCAGGACACCAGCGGGGTGGAAAGGGAGTGCAGGGACACATGGGGCAGCTGAGTGGGGCTACAGGTATATATGGGGACAGTGGGAAGGGGTGACTCAGTGGGGGTGCAGGGACACATGGGGACAGGGCAGATATTCCTGACTGAGTGGGAGAGGCTAGGGGTCAGCCAAGGTTTGCATGGGGGAGGCTCCCCAACTCTCCCTCCACCCCCCAAAAACAGTTCCATATTTACACACACACACACACACACACACACACACACACACACACACACACACACTCTCTCTCTCTCTCTCTCTCCAGGTTCTCTCCGAGGCTCCTTCCCAGCAATTACTTCCCTCTCTCTCTCTTCCATTACCCCTGACTCCCCCTTTGCACTGCTTCTGAGGGGTACAGGAAATACATTTCTGTGTTGTAGTTTAAATGAATTATTACTCCAAGGTCTGTATTAATTTGCCTAGTAAGGAATCTATTTGTCAAAAAACAGTTCCTGTATCTTTTTGTTGTCTGTATTGTTACAGAAATACTTGCTGACAAATATTTTGACAAAAATTACCAAAAAACTGAAACTGGTGTGACTACATTGTGTTATTTTGACAAATAAAAATATGCAGAATTTTAAAATATTGTGCGCAGAATTTGTAATTTTTTGGTGCCAAATTCCCTCAGGAATAGCCAATTCATGCCACCTGAGAATTTGGCCCCATGAAGCGATGGGACACATTGGCCCTGATTCATCACTGTGTTACTGCAGCTTTATACCAATGTAGCTCACCACTGTAATAATAATTGGAGATATACTAATCTCCTAGAACTGGAAGGGACCTTGAAAGGTCTTCGAGTCCAGCCCCCTACCTTCACTAGCAGGACCAATTTTTAGCCCAGATCCCTAAGTGGCCCCCTCAAGGATTGAACTCACAACCCTGGGTTTAGCAGGTCAATGCTCAGACCACTGAGCTATCCCTCCTGGAGCCACCAATCCAGACAGAATATTTACACTCCAGTGGGGCAATGATCTTGATTGTCATTGTGCTGGGTGCCAGGGCCATGATCTCCTTCTGCATTCTGTCAGCAGTGCCAGGATACATGGTGCTTCCCCCAGACAGCACTGTGTTAGCATAGAGGTCCTTTTGGATATCTACGTCACACTTCATGATGGAGTTGAAAGTGGTCTTGTGAATGCCACAGGACTCTATCCCCAGGAAGGAGGGCTGCAAGATGGCCTCTGGGCACCGGAACCTTTCATTCCCAATAGTCATCACTTGACCATCAGGTAGCTCATAGCTCTTCTCCAAGGAGGAAGATGAAGCAGCCGTTGCCATTTCCTGCTCGAAGTCGAAGGCGACAGAGCAGAGCTTCTCCTTGCTGTCACGCACCATTTCCCTTTCGGCTGTGGTGGTGAAGCTGTAGCCTCTCTCCGTCAGGATCTTCATGAGGTAGTCAGTCATGTCACGGCCAGCCAAGTCCAGACGCAGGATGGTATGGGGCAGGGCGTAGCCCTTGCAGATTGGCACTGTGTGGGTGACCCCATCCCCAGAGTCCATGACGATACCTGTGGTATGCCCAGAGGCATACAGAGACAGCATAACCTGGATAGCCACATACATAGTTGGGATGTTGAAGGTCTCAAACATCATCTGCGTAAAACTGGAGTCATGAAGCACGGACTGAGGCCAACGGTTTGCTACTATGAAAATTGAAAGTATCTGAGGGCTAGGGAGGAGATTTTCAAAAAATACCTAAGTGACTTAGGAGCATAAATCCTACTAGCTCTCAGTGGGATTGGTACTTTGCAGCCACTTTGATACATTTGAAAATGCCACCCTACTCTTATTTGGATCTCTACTACCCTCCTTCCCACCATAGATAGTAGCATTTAGCAAGTGAAAATAAGGGACAGCAGAATGGTTCAGACATCACATTGCAAAGGAGAATGATTGAATGAAGACATGAGCATACAATTCTATGCAATGAAACTATCTATTCTACCGCCTGGCTGAACTGACTTGTAATGAAAAATCTAAGTCACAATTATTAGCTGCAGGTTATCGGACAGAACAATCTCGCCTTTAAAATAAAAATTAATCATGGATGCACTACAGAGATGACAATGGAGTTCATATTCCACAACAACTGCTGCCATTATCAGACTTGTCTCCAACTGGAGTAAAATGTTTTCTACCTGTAAAGATCGGAGGTACCTGCATTTTAGCCTTCAGTTGATAATAGCATTACAAAGACCAAAACCTCAGTAGGGAACATGCTAAGCTTCACAGGCTACTGAATCGGATGGACAGCTAGTCTGTTCCAATACTGCACGTCTTAACCCAACTGCACCAATGTGAGGATATGCCCAGTACTGCATTCTCCTCCTTCTTCCATACATACACACCCTCCTACACATTATACACAACACTGTGGTCTACAAAGCAAGAGATCAGGAATGGAAACTGAATCTAGACCTTTTACATGGCAGTGTAGAGCTTTAACTAAAGAGAATTTCTCCCCTCCCCCAAAATAAACAGCATTCTTATTTATGTGTGACACTTGGGACCATTAAAAAGACACAAAACTACAGACAGTCTGTATTGCAGCAACTTGTTTTCAAAACCACTGCTAAAAACGTATATATTTCTACCCCTGAAAACTTACAGTTCTGCCTACAGAAGACATGCAGAAAACCAATTATCCAACAACCAAGCTACCGCATAGGCAGTCTTACTGCTGCCCCCAGAATACAAATATCACTACATCTCCATGGCACTTATTTACGGATTGTTTCTCTCAAGTTAAGGCTATATAAATATCACAATTTTGGTCACAGCCTCAGACACTGCTGCCTCAAAATGAGAGGCTGTCAAGAGAAGGCAGGTACACTACAAGCAAAGAGATTGCTGATTGAGAACAAGCAATTTCTGTTTTGCAGAACCCTAGATACAAATTAAAATATGAATAAAGATTCTAAAGAATCATTATTAAATTCCTTCCATTGACAAGCTATTCGGGCAACATTAGCATTTATCAACATTCATTAGAACGTGCCATTTCTGCATTTCCCTATGGCTGCACACTACAAATATTTCTGTTAACCTAATGGGAAAAGAGAGGTTAGGTTACTCGTCCTGTGCAGTCAGTGTAGTTCTTAGAGATGTGTGCCCCTGTCGGTATCCCACTTCATGAGCATATATGCCCCATATCCTGTCCATCAGATCAAGGCTATATGAGGCCGTGTGGCTAAACCGTCCTCAGTTCCTTCTCCATCGCCAAGTCTCAGAAGGAAACTCCGAAGCAGAAGGGAAGGAGGGTGGATAGTGGAGCACCCATAGCAACACACAGCTCCGAGAACTACAGTTACTGCACAGGGTGAATAACTCCTCCTTCAAGTAGTGTCCCTGTGGGTGCTCCACTTCAAATGATCCCAGAGCAGTATTCACATAAGGAGGAATGAGCTGCGGAATCAAGTCCAAAAGAGAGGAAAGAATTGCATTGCCAACTGCCGCATCAGATCCAGAGGCTCAATCAAGGCGTAGTGCTCTATTAAGTTCTCAGCAACTGAAAACATGAGATTAGAATGGTATGCAACTCTGACTATGGCAACCACTGCGGCTTTGGCTTTAATTCCCTAAACTTGATATATCATTGCCATCACTGCAGAAGGAGAGGAGATATAGTTGAACTAGAGGTCAAGAATTGGATTCCCCTTCCTCTTACAAACATTACACTGTACCTGAAAGCACAAAAATCTTGCAGATAGCAGAAAGATTCACAATTGTTTTTAGAAAGGTGATCCATAAGTTCTGCTAAATGGACTTATGTTTAAAAAAACCAGGCTCAGATGATCACTGTATTCTGTGGAAGAAATCAGATAAAACTAGAAAGTTTTATTCAATGCTTCTGTCAGAAATCCTTTGTGCATTCATCCATTTTCACAGTTACAGCATCAGGGCTAAATTTACCCAGGGAAGATCCTGGCAAAGGAAAACTCCCAAGTGGGAGGGGGAGGTGCAGAAGGAGGTAAAAAATTCCACCCCATTGGTCAGGACAGCTCAATACAGAGGTGGTACGAGGAGGAGAGATGGCTTAGTCAGAGCTCCTGCAGATCACATTCATAGTTTAAGCCAGAAGGGCGCATGATCATCATCCAGCCTAACCTCCTGCAGAACTCAGGCCATGTACTTTCACCAAGTGACTCCTGCAACAGGCTCAAAGCTTCTGGTTGACCTACATCTTTCTTCTCAATCTAATCTCAATTTAAAGCAACGGAAATCCATCACATCCCTCAGCAAGTTGTTCCAATGGCCAATTACCCCCACTGTTAAAAAACTGTATCTTATTTCTATTCTGAATTTGTCCTGCTGCAGCTTCCAGACATTGATCTTGCCTTTGCATCCCTAGTCTCAACTTTTCGAGGTCATATGGTGCACCCCATGGAAATTAAACAGATTCCCAATCTGTGGGAAGAGTTGATAGAGGTTGGTACCACAAACTTCCCTCCCTCCAAGATAGGAGAGATACGGGGGTGGTTGATTATACGTCCCTACGCCAGCTTTGGGAAACAGGCCCTGAGCAGGTGTGAAAAATTAATTCTCTCATATTTTATTGTGAAAATAAGAGAGAACAGCATCGCCTTAAGGTGAAATTGTTGAAGGGATGTTATGAGACCACTACCACAAGAGTTCCATCTTTATTCTCTCACAATTATTCCACAACCAAATGCACTTTGTTCATAAGTCATAAGATGATCCCCCTTCCCCCCCATTGCCAGCCCTGCAAACACAATTTGTCTCAGGGGGAAGTTAAATTGTATTCTTCCTGACTGTTATACCACCAGCACCAGGAGAGATTCTTCATTTAGGATTTAGCTACAGCACAACACTACAGAGTTCAGGCCAGATAGCAAAAAGTAATGTAACTCGCTGAAATTGCAAGGCGAGTTTAGGGGAGCAGAACATCTTAATCCAAGATGCAGTTTGCTCAGGACATTAGGGTTAACATCCTCTAGCGGTACAACAGGTTCTGGACCCTGCATAAAAATGTGGCATTCCCCTGTAAGTGGGACTGGATCCTCTCTCAGAGGCAGAGGGAACGAGGGGGTGGGACACAGAGAACCCTAAGAGAAGCTAAGCTTGGAGAAACAGCAAAGAGTCCTGTGGCACCTTATAGACTAACAGATGTATTGGAGCATGAGCTTTCATGGGTGAATACCCACTTCGTCGGGAGAGAAAGTAGAGTGATGTTGATGTTGGATTTGTGTTGTTACCAACAAAGGCAAACTCCAGGAAGGGGTAAGTTTGGATTTTATGCAGACTGTGGATTTTCTGTTCAGATTCAGAGCAGGATGGGAACTCCACCTGTGCATACACACACAATTAGAAAAAGTGCTGTAGGATACTCACTAACCACAAGTGACCAGTCAGATATCTCTTCCAGAACACAGCACCTTTCCCCACACACTGTCCCCATCATCATATTGAGGTACTGGTTCACTACTAAAACAGAATAAAGAGTAACACCAACACCAAGTCGTCCCTTGGAGATGCCCCATCCAAGTACTGAACTGGTCCGTCCTTCCTTTAATTGGAAGCTCTGAGAGGATTACAGCAGAAAGATGGTAGGCAGGGCAAGAGGGCAAAGAGAATCAAGATCATTCCTCTACAGCTGTAAATCCTCTGCAATGCCAACAGGGTTTTTGTCAGCAAAACTAGTAAATATATGTCTCAAATACCCAGGAAGCAGATATATGGAGTAAGAAGGTACCATTTTGACAGTCAGTTCCCTGATTATATTACAAGGTTGGCAGGCCAAATTCCCTATTTGCAGAAGCCAACAGAAAATTGAGTGAAACCACACAGTATTCAGGAAAATGAACTTAAATAAAAAAGCCAACCTCTTCCCACCTACACACACTGATTAGGTTTGTCTAATCTAACCAGAGATTGTTCTTAAATTCAGTCTAGTGGAAATGATGCAAGGCCCAGAAAAAACAGAGTGGCTCTAACATCAAAGCAATGAGAAACTCTCAGCCATCATGCGGCACAGATACAATAGGGGACTTTATAACTGGAAATTTTGCACCATAAATCAACCTAATTGGTTCTATATTCTGGGCAAGGGAGGGAATTCATTCAAAATGAAATAAACAAATGGCTGCTTTAACAGTAAGAAATGGTTTCATGAGTTAAGACTATAAATATAAACCATGATTCTTTCCCAGCAGAAGTCTCCCAGGCCTGCAAGGACCAAAGGCTGTCAGAGAAGTTTCAATGTGACCAAAAAAAAACACCCCACCAAATCCCAACAAACTCATCATCGTAAATCACCGTCACTGTCCATCCCAGCAGCCAGGCCAAGGAAATGAAATAGCTCTGAACCCTTTAAGATGGTTGTGATGCTCTGTAGCTCAGTTAGCACTCTGGAACCCCCTTATTCACCAATGTTAGATGATTATGATATATTTTGTAAAACATATGCCTTGTGAGGTATCATTTTACAAGTCTTGATCTGTTCAACCTTAATATCCTGTTGGAATATATGTACTACAATTGTATATGAAGTGTGAGGTATTGCTATAAGCGTTACTGAAACATGTTGGGAGACGCCCACAGCTGGCCTTTCAGTAGCAACAAACGAGCAGTTATAGTTGGCCAGACAGGCGTTAGTGGCCCATCAAGAAGAATGCACTATCCCAGAGGCTTCACAGAGAAAGCACGTACACAATCCACATAACGGCAAGGATCTTCCTAGCAGCTGAAAGAATGTATAAAAGAGACAATGACATCATCGCTTGGCCTGTCCCTTCCTCCTCTCTCCGAATCTCAACACCTGGAAGACAGACTTTGAACTAGGGAGATTGGCCACAGGCTGGAAAGGACCTTCCAGCTGAACTGTGAGCTGCCTGTAATGTCTGTTAGGGTGACAGACTCCTTGATTCAAACCTTGCTTAGTCTGTTAAAGTTAGAATTTAGACTGTGTTTCTATTTTTATTTCTTAGGTAACCCACTTTGATCTCTATGACTGCTACTTATAATTGCTTAAAAGCTATCTTTCTGTAGTTAACGAATCTGTTTTATGTTTTACTTAAAACAGTGTGGTTTTTGTTGAAGTGCTTGGGGAATCTCAGCTCAGATTACAAAGGCTGGTGCATGTCCACTTTCCTTTGAGGAAGTGGCAGACTTATTAATGAGTTTGTACTGCCCCAGGGGATCTCGTAAGATGGTATATTTCTGGGTGCAAGGCTGGGAGCTGGCATGATTTTCTGATGCCTCTGTAGTATCTATGCACCTTGCAATCTTTTTGGCTGTATTTATCCTTACCACCCCCGGAAGATAGGGAAGTATTCATCCTCATTTTACAGAAGGGAAACCAAGGCATGGATAGGTTAAAGGACTTGTCCAAGGACACAAAAAAAGTCTGTGGCAGAGCAGAAAATTAAACCTGGATCTCTCTAAGTCCCAGACTAGCACCCTAACAGTGGACAGTCCTTCCTCTATTCACATCAGTGCCCTGGGAACACTCAACAGATAAATCCCTTACTGTTATACAACTGCTGAAGGTTACATACAGAAGGGAGACCATGGACTGTCTTTGATGTCCTGGTCCTTTTGATTATCTACCCAAGTTTTCCTGCATAACTTGATGGCTAGGGTTTTTACAATGTCCTAACTCTTACTTACATGATCTGTCGCTATAAACTTGCATTGATTTTTTTTTAAATCACAATCCCACCTACATTTTTCAAGAGCTCAAAAAAATCAATAGCGGGATTTTCATTTTACAGGTTAATGGCATTACTGCATTTTCAGGGATGCCTGTTCAAATGGATGTTAATAACTGCTGTACTGAGATCTGGTGCTGTAATTAGTCTGATAGATATGATAGTGAACTGTCTACTGTGCATTATGCTCCCTTGGATTTCTCTGTTAGTTTTAAAAACTCTGCAATATCAAGCACTTTATCTGTAAACAAACACCCTTTGAAACATTTTGTTCATGGAGTGTTTGGATTTTGTAAGGGGGGCCTATCCTAATCTTACTGAAATCAGTGGCAAAACCTCAGTTGGCTTCACTGAGAGTAGGATAAGGCCCCAAAATTGTAGCTGAACCATTTACACTATAGTAGCAGAAAGTCTAAGAATTTCTGCTGTACAGTAGCATCTTTCTCAGGCGTTTAGAATTCAGATGAAAAAAATTAGATGAAAGCTGACATACTGAATTATTTAACAGAGGGGGAACATTTTAATATATATTCCATAAAAAGAAAAAAAGTTTTAAAAGGACATTAAGATTATGTAGTTAAGCATTCAAAAGTCAAGAAATGGCAAAATTAAGATGTTTTCCTCCCTTTCATCTACCCATCAGTTTCTTCTATCAGCACTCCCTATAGTAGTATCTGAGCATCCTTATGCGTTTGCATTATGATTCAAACTTTAAGTATTTTTGTCATTTCCAGACTTAGGAGCATTTCACTTTGCATTTATATGAGTCAATATGACTTTTGTAAAGGAAAATCATGCTTCACTAATCTACTGGAGTTCTTTGAGGGACTGGATGACAGGGATGGATCACTAGATAAATTGCCCTGTTCTATTCATTCCTTCTGAAGCATCTGGCATCGGCCACTCATGGAAGACTGAATCCTGGCCTAGATGGACCATTGGTCTTACCCACTATGGCCATTCTTATGTTCTCACAATGTTTTTTAAACAAGTTTTATCGATGCAAGTTCTCTTTTTCTTCTTCCTTTTTTCCCTTTTGAAATACATACAAAGTCCCATCCCCTTTCTAGAGCCTTGTGAGATCTGCCCTGTTTCGACCCCCACAGGATTCACACAGTACAAAGCAGGTGATGGTCCAGTAAATAATTAAATAAGATGATGGTCCAGAGAAGACGTACCTCATTCAAGGCTTCATCCAATTCTCAATGAAGCCAATGGGAGATGGCTCAATCTCTCAGTGAATACTTTCTAAAGTGTGGACCATGCCACACACCTTTTCAGTCAGTGAGCTCATATGTACCCTTATCAAGCGTACATGGGGTGATGCCCTCTTACAAGGCTCTTGTGAATGCCTGCCTCATTCTCTACAATTATTTTACTCCAGTAATTTATTTTACTCTGTGGCTAATGTACCAGGCACAATACATCTTTGTTTCTCTCTCATGTGATTGAAGTTAAATAAGGTTATATTCGGTAAAATATATTACTCATGTGTAAAATCCAATTTTCAAAGACTGAATTACACTAGGAAACTCAAAATGGACTTTCCCTAAATGAGGGATATTTCCCTGCCAAATTTCAGCTTCAAGTCCCTGCTATTTCAAGCAATGGAAATATTATTTATATAATGGAGGAAGTGAACCTTTGCCCATTCTTATCTCACTTAATGAGTTTATCTATCCCCAACCCATACATTCATCTTCAGACACAGACCAAGCCTGGAAAACATCAGCCTCAGAGTTTAAAGTTTCTGAAAACTATGAATGACTGAAAACAGGGAATACAAATAAACTTCAGGTAAAAAACTCCCCATCCTACACTGCAGAAAGTATGTCTCTGTAACTCATCCCACTGATGGCCAAAGTATCTGAGGTCTCTCTGTGTTGGAACTTCACGTCAGGTGCCACTTTATTATAACTGATCCTATTTGGATCAACAGTGAGATTTGAACTCAAGATCTTCACAACTAAAAAGAATGAATCTTTACTATCTGAGTTAAAGGACTAGTCCTTTTAGCTGGAAGTAGCAGTGAATTCCAACTGCTTATGCAGGCCAGCCACTAGACAGAGACAAAAAATTACACTCTCCCACAATGAGTTAAGTATACAGTTTGGAAAGGTCTCCCACTGCTCTCTATTTTGCCCTTATTAGTGAACTGAATGCTGGTGACAACTGCCACGTGGAAGTTATGTACTTAGCCACCACATGGGACCAACATAGGAATGCTCCTTGAAGGACTTTCAGAGCAAATTCTCAAGTGCATACACGTCATCCCCCAAGAAGTAGTGAAGAATCCTTTTTACCCGCTCTTCATCCAGAACTTAACAAAATACCTAAAACAAAAATCTGTTTGCTCCTTCACCTGTGCACCAAACGACACCAATTTGGAAGAAAACTGGTTACCCTACTGCTGCTCATACTGATCAAATCACAGAGCATCATAAACAAAAATTAATGGGATGAGTTTGTATTTTCAAAGGTCTGCCCACACTGCACTGCTGATGAGCTTCAACCTGTCCTGTAAGGAACGCTTTTCAGGCTACACAGTAAATCCAGTCTCCAGCTTCTTCAACCCTTGGCCTCTCTCCTGGAACTGCCAGACAGGTATCAATTAGAGCTAACTACCATGGCAGCTGTTTGTAAGGAGTCTCCAGAGCGTCTGCCCCTGGGAACCGGAAGGAGGATTTATTAATTCATTTATAGTTCTAAAATCAGTTTGGGGGGTTGGGTTTCTGTTTTTGAAGTAAAAAGTGAAATCTATTGTCCCAGTTCTTCACTCGCAGTAAGAATCAGAAGCAACTCCACTGAAGTCAGTAGGAGAGCACTAGACTCTTCTGTGTTTAGGATTCTGAGCCCTTCACTCACATTGGGTTAATTGCTCAGCACTGGGGGTGCATGTTCACAGCCTGTCTCAAAACATTTTGGGCTTCGCTGATTAAAAAGAAAAATATGAGCTGAGATTTTTCAGAGCCAAATGGGGGAATTTTGCCACACAGCTCCATCTACAAGTGAAGAGAACTGTGTGGCTAAATCACCTACTTGAAAAAATCTCAATCATGTAATTTACAGAGCTGGTTTGGGGGGAATAAAGGGAACAGCACACCAGGAAAGTGTTTCTAAAGAGGGGGAAAGGGAATTTCAATAAAATCTCAATGAAGTTCCAAAAGTGGAAACATTTCTACCAGCTCTAGATTTGTTCTCACCAGACCTTCTGTTTATGACTAAACTGAGATGATGTTTATCACCAGCTGCATCTTTGTGGATACTGATGTCCAGGGGATATGAAGAGTACTCCATATCTGCCCTGCTCACCAGAGTGGGAAGAAGAATATGGCTCCTAGGGCAGAGAAACAGCAGCAACAGTAATTTTGCAATCATCAGGTCCTCTGCAACAGGTTACATCGTATGCCTGAGTCAGCTCTGGAGAGATCTGCTTGGAAGTGGGTTTAACGTGAGCTTAGGCTTTGAGACTTGGAGGAGGTGGTTGTAATAATATTTTTTTCATTGTTTAATCCTAAAAACAGCTGGTCCAATTCTCATCTCACTTCCACCACTTCTGACATGAGAGCAGCTCCACTGACTTCATCAGAGCTGACATAGTATGGGAAGGGAATAAGCCTAAAGTCCCTACCCAGGCCACCAAACCACCACGACTTTCACTGCCCTAGCAACTGGGACCTGCTGCTGAAGTTGTACTGCTTAATACACCACAGGAGACGAGAGCTCAAGAGGTCATTTCTACATGATGTAACGGGAATGGTGACATTACTTTACCAACGTCACTTGCATTGAGAAAACATAATGAACAGTATCTCCAATGCATGAGATACAGGCACTTTTAAAATCCATTCATGAATGGATTTTAATTTCAATCAGAGACTTTAAATGCTCTTTAGCAGCATTTCCATTGACTTATCGGAGACTCCGGCTTATATTTTATGAGACTTAGAGATCGTGCTTGGAGGGAAATACAGGGGGAAAATAATTAAGTGTAGGAGTAAATGTGCAGAGCTTATGTTTTCCTTCGAGAAATATTGTCCAAGAGATTCCCACTTCCATTAGTTTGGTGATTATTTCTCCCCACGCCACCCCCCGCTTTTTTTTTTTTTTTAAGGGATTGTTTCACATGCGCCTCACCAAATTATTTGCCACAAGAGAGATGCAGGGCAAAGTGTTCAAAAGTGCCTAAGGATTTAGGAGCCCATCGGGACTTAACAAGTGCTCAGAGACTTAGAAGTGTAACATACTACCAGCAGTCTAGACCTAATGGGCTAGATTTTCATTTTAAGAACTGAAATGAAGCAGACAGATTTTTCAGAAGTGTTCGGCATACAGCACTGCAGTTGGCTGTTTCGTAGGTTCCTAAATATGGATTCAGGAGGCTAAATTTAGGCTCCTATTTTTGAAAGTCTTGACTCTGAGGCTTTTCAGACCTTCTCTATTATGAATTGCACAGTTGCCTCTATATTATGGCGTGGAGGTGAGATGAATAGCTCTGGCTGGAACTATTCAGTTCCAAAGCAAAGCTGTGCGGGCCCATGCTAATAAACTGTGAGTGAAACATTCCCTGCTGTGAGGAGGAAGGCTTCTGGGACAGCATATTTCTGTATTAATCAGCACTGGAACATGAAACAGCCAAAATAACAAAAAGAAATAATACAAGAAAAGATGCAAGTGTGTTTAAATGAAGGTTTTCACCCTTTCAGTGCAACGCTGAGATGGTAGAATCAAAGTGCAGACAGAATTAGTCCACAAGGAACTCAACACAGGACTGTAAATATTAGAGATAGTAGATTCCAACTGTGACATCTATACTTCAAAGGAGCACCCAGGAACCAGCATATTCACCACTGTCATATAATTATGGAGATATTTTGTACAAAGTATGCCTTCTGAGGTATCATTTTAAAAGTCTAACTGTTGAACATTAATATTCTGTTGAAATGTATGTGCTATCATTATATGTGAGGTTATAAAGCACTGCTGTATATGTTACTGAAATATGCTGTGAGGTTGGGAACACCCACAACCAGCCTTTCAGGTAAAAATATTGAATAGCCAGACGTGTTGATGGCCCTTTAATGGGAAGCTACTCTCCCAATAGCCAACCTAGAAGACTTTTTAGGGACAGCACACAGACAATGGAGACTGCTTGACCAGTGGAGGCAGACTCTCACGTCACAGCAAAAGATGTTTCCAGCAAGCTGGAAGAAACTATAAAAGAAGGGAAGTGATATGGTCACTCGGTCTCTCTTTCTCCCCCACAACTCAACACCTGGAAACACATCTGGAGGACAAAAGACTGAACTGAGGGAGGGTGGTCCCAGGCTGAAAGAGAGAGTCTCAGCCTGTGTACTGAAGATCTGTGACCTGTTTGTACCATCTATCAGGGTGAGACACTGCTTGATTCAAATCCTGTTTAGTTTGTAGAACTCAGACTGCAAATTTATATTTATTTCTTAAGTAACCAACTTTAATCTCTAGGCTTCCTATTTATAATCATTTCAAATCTATCTTTCTGTAGTTAATAAGTCTGTTTTGTATTTTACCTAAAGCAGTATGGTTGGGGTGCCTGGGAAATCTCAGCTCAGTTTACAAAGGCTAGTATGTGTCCTCTCCACATCGAGGCATGGGCAGACTGGGTAATGAACTTACACTGGTCAGTTCTGTGGCGCAAGGCTGGGAGCTGGGGGGAATTAGCTGGAGCCTCTCTTTTATTGGTTCATGAATGGCGGAGAGATCCTTCATGTACTTCAGTTGGGTGTGCCCCTGCTTGTGGATATCTGTGTAAGTGCAGCACCTGTCAGAGGCTTGTAGCTTGGTAACAGCATGAGAGTGTGCGAAGGATACCTCAGCCTGGTTGGACAGAAGGCCCAGTGATCCCACAATCCAGGTTGCACCCCAGGGACACCATCACACCAATACAAAGATTTATATAGGGATTAAGGTAGAAGTATATTACAGTAATCCAAGATCACAGCAAAGCTGAGGACATGTTAGCTAATAGTTACAGAAATGAACCAAAACATTTGAATGCAACGATGCACGCCCTGCCTGGATGGTTAAGAGGTGGCCTTCAGATTCACACATCATAAAAGTGCACCTGACTGTTATTTACAGTTCCCCTCATCCAAACTTTCAGATTAGCTGACCATCTCCTTGAGAGCTTTACAATGCAATTTGTTTTAGAAGGTTAAAACCCACCATTGTGCCTAAACTAACTCAAAAAACAAAAACCTAACCTTAGTCCTGTTGTGCACTACAAACTTGTGTTCGTATAATGACATTGCTCAGGAGTGAGGAAAATCCACATCCCTGAGTGACGTAGTTACTGATGTAACCCTCGCTGCAGACAGCACTATGTCAACAGGAGGGCTTCTCCCGCCAGCACAGCTACCACCTCTCAGGGAGGTGGAGTACCTATGCCGATGCATAGATAACAGCTTCACTAAGTGCTCCAGTGGTGCAGCTGCCCCGCTGTAAGTGTAGACAAGCCCTTACTGACTTGAAGCAATGCATCTTCTTGCCCACTTATGCACCAAGCTTCAAAGCAAATCTAAGTTTCTATCCCCAGACTAGGCACAGGTTGATTAACTGGGAGCATGAGCTGCACTGCCAGTGGTGGTCAATATGTGCACCTGCTCACACTGGACTGCACTCGTAGTATGGGGCTGCACTTGCCACAGAAGGCTCTGTTCTGATATCCTCACTCAGGCTGAGTAGCGCTTCATTCCACCATGGTCCCAATTACTTCAGTGGGGTTACTTGTGAAATAAGGTGCAAATCATCATGATTAAAGATATCATAATCTGTTCCCCAGGGACTATCATTAGTAGCTAAGGAGATACAATAGGCCGAATATACCCCTGGCAAAATGCCATGGAACTACAGAATTACACCATGATGGAGTTTGGCTCAACAGAATGTTAAAAAACACCTCTGTTTTCCTGTGGTCTCTTAATACTAGGTCTGTCAGTACTTTGGCCATCTATGAAACTGTAGTTAAAGCATCACTGCCACAATTCTGCCTCTGCCAAAGAGCTTACACAGAGTATATCCAGAATTTCTGTCCTATGTTTTTTTTTAATTTGGTCTCTTCTGGGACCAAATTTTAAATGAAGACACATTCACATCTTCTAAGTTTCCCAAGGTTAAAACAAATAATAATGAGATGTCCTTTGCCTTTATCACATGTTCTGCTAGAGAGTAATTTATCTCCTAATATGCGTAAGGTGACTCCATTAGCAAATTTAAGAAGTGTCTGGAGAAGATCTTTTAATCATGGCAATAATGTTTATGATAGCTGTCTGTTGTTAATTAGTTTGCATGCCCATCCTCTGCTGCTGATGCCTGGAGAGGATTTTTGCGAGTGAGGATCTTTTACATCTTTGTAGGCTGGATTCTGCATGTACACACACCTATCTTTGGTAGGAATTTTCTGGATGTAAACAAGTCACACCATGTCTTCTATGCCCCAAATAAAAAAAACTCTGTTTAAAAGGACTTATTTTAATAGTAAACATGCTTTTTACTCCATGTTAGGCCAGGTGAGACAAAGTGCTGGTAGGACCAATGGGACTACTCATGGGAGTAGAGCAATTGCATGGTTGGGCCTCAGGTTATTTTGACAATGTTACCCACATGGACTCCTTAAAGAGAGACAGGACTTGTAACTTAGATTTTACTGGAAAAGAAAGTTCTAGAGTGAAATCCCAGCTCCATTGAGATCAACAGCAAAAACTGATTTGAACAGAGCCAGGATTTAAGTGCTAGTATTTCAACCCTCGAGCCAAGAACCCCCCAAGGGGGCTGAGATTTCAACCTTACAGCCAAAGACTGCTAATTAAGAACATGCTGCCTCCAGAGCCCCTGTGGTGTTCAAATTTAGGTACATTAGAGCGAACATCCCAGCTGATCGCAATTGCCAGGATGGTGCATATGAAGAGACAGGAGCTACACCATATTGGGCTACATAGATTAAAATAATTATCCTCAGTTGCACCCAGAAACAATTTGGCAGCCAGGGCAATCTGCATAACAGTAGTGATATATGCACTGGATGCAGAATGCCACTAAGTAAGCAAGCTACCACATTCTCCACTAGAGGAAGTATCTGAGTGGTCTTCAAGTGTGCACCAAGTGATCTACTAAAACAGAGTGCCCCTCAGTAGTTCAACGCGCAGATAACACACAGCATGAAACATCATGGCAAGGCCTGCTCACAGCCTCCTAGACAACCTGAGATGTGTCAATAAAGCACCATCAACCTCAGGAGTCAACTTAACATGTGCTCCAAATACTCTCTCCTGGTCACTTTAGAGCATTCTGATTGGACAAGACCATAGAAGGAGCAAAAAGGCAATGATCTGAGGCAAAATCCGATATTTGCCCTGCTCAAGATGAAAATTCAAGTAATCCAACCCACCTCAATTTATTTTAAGCAAAATAATTAACATTAAAATACCAACAATTCTACAGCACTTTAGGTTTTCAAAGCCCTTTACCAACACAAACTAACCAGCTGTCACCACACAGTTACTGTTGTGTATTCTGGCAGACTGGGGAAACTGAGGCAGATAGGTGCCAGTGACTTCCTCAAGGTTGCAAAGTGAAAAGTTAGAGGCAATGGGATTAGGATTCAGGAATACCTGGCTCTCAGTTACATGCTCAGTCCACTAGATCCCCTGCAGTGGAAGTGGGACAACACACGAGATGAGCTGAACATGAGGCGATCGCTTTGTAAAATAATGAGTGTCCAGAATATTCAACATATTAAGTTTTTCAACTGCGGTAAAAAAAAAAACAAAAAAACAAACAAGCCATCTCCAGCTCCTCACCTGTGTTTTGAACTTACGAACATTTCAAGCCAATTTTCTTTTAGGAGGATCATTACAAAAAAAAAATCTGCATTGACATTCAGCTTGTATATGAGAGACTGAGATGTAAACAACCCTTTTTATTTACAAACAGGCATTTGGATCAGACTCCGGAATGGGAAAAACAAACTCACATGGTGCGTGGAACATCACTAGTACAGACGAATGCTCCTTTATAAACTTGTCAAAGTCTTCATCCGTCAGGTGATAAACAGCATTCTCCTCATCTGCCCAGGGAGTCTCCGGGGCCTGTGGCTGAGGCAGCTGGGGACTACAAAACAAGCATACACAGTTGAGAGGAAGCTCTTCTGTGTTAAACAGCAATCATTTCAGCCAACCAGATTGCAGGAAATCAATCTGATTGTGCAAACACTAACACATGACACGCTAACCCCACCAAATGGAGTTCTGTAATTGGTTCCACTCTGAGCTGATAAGCAGTGAAACTAGATAAAACGGGGGGAGAAAAGAAAAATCCATCATGAGCAGAAGCTCGTAAAGACGGTGGAAATAGAAGGGGTAGAGCAGGGAGATAAACAGAAATGCTTTATTATTTCTTCGTAATATAAAATACACTTTTTTTAAACCACTCTGTTAGCCAGGTCAGCAGAATGCTCCCTGTTCTCCCAGAATTAGCTGCCATTAGCCCCACTCCAGCAAATGTCAAACAGCCATTCTAACAAATAGCCTCAGAACACATAATGCTGGATTTAGCGCTCCTATGCAGAGGTAAAGTGACAGGGGTGGTCTCAGGACTTGTGCCAAGACTCTGTCTCTAGTGATCTATGGCCCCCATCTGAGTAGCTCCCAAATACTTATGGATTTATCTTCAACACCTCTGTGAGATAATACTGGCCTCTCTTACAACTGGGCATTTATGCTCTGATTCAGCAAGGGACTCTGACACATACCTAACCTCAAATACAGGACAAGTCCCAGTGACTTCACTGGGATGCTCATGTGCTTAGCGTTAGGCATATGCGTACGTACTCTGCTGAACCGGAGTCAAAGAGATTATGTGACTGCTCAGGGACACACAGGAAGTCTGCAGCAGAGCTGGGAACTGAACCCACATTTCCTGAGTTCCAGTCCAATGCCTCATCCTGAAGATTATCCTTCTTCCCCTCCATAAACGTACACTAAAGAGACAGAAGATGGCAGACGGAAGTTTATCATACTGGTGACTACCATCAGCAGGAAGATCCCAATGGGAAAAGGTGAGAAGCTGCTATATGCAGATGACACATCAATATGGGCATACTCAAAAGAAGACCTAGAGGAAATAGTAAACCAGCGGTGTGACCACCTAAGCAATCATGAGATGAAAATGAGCATCATTAAGACGGAGGGCACATGGGTCAATAAATATGCCACTGGAAAACTGGATAAAGAGATTAAAGGAGTACAACTTAATCAGACTCATCATATCAAGTGCTTTGGTGGCTGGATTATGGAAGACAGAGTTTGAACATGAGCCACACTCCAGCCTGGGGAATGCTAGAAGAGCATGAAATAACATTTTAGGTGTTATGTCTGACAAGTGGATACCACGGAGACTGACAGCCCAACTGTACAGAACAGTGGTGCACTCCACAACGCTGTATGGTGCAGAAGCATGGGCAGTAAAGAGACGGCAGATGACAGAGTAACGGAAAGAAGGAAAAGCAACAGAAGTTGGAAGATGCAAAGAGCGGTACTAATTTGACATTTATTAGGACGCTGTTGATAATACGGTAGACTCAAACACAGGAACAGTTGGATCCAGACTTTGTTGATGTTAGAATCAGCTGAATTAAAAACATGGAATCAAACATCCTCAAAAACTTAGCAAAGTTCAGAGCTGGCTCTGGCCCATCTCTGATGGAGGCAGATTTGTTATTTTTGATTAAAGTGTATTAGTGTTTCAGCTGCCTGGCACATGCAATGGCAAGTGGAGGCTATAACTCATTTATCTTATCTGGCTGTCATTTCTAGACAAAATATGGTTTAGTAACAGTAGAATAGAGATACAGAGAGACAGACGTAGTGGATTTTGCCTACATATGTGGAGAGGTATGGCCCAAGAATACCAAATATTACATAGTAAATTGGGATGCACCAGGCCCTTTATTTAGATCCCAGTAGTATTTAAGAACCTCAAATCAAGAATCAGGGCCCAACTGTGCGATGCACAGTGCAGACAAATGAAGATGACAGTGCCTGCCCAGAGAGTTCACCATCTAATTTGTAGAGAAAGCCCAACAGGAGGGCAAAACAGACAAATGGAGGTGTGGTGGGGGAGGCGTTTAGCAGAAAAGCTGCTTGCCTAATCAATGCCAGATGCGAGTGATTTGTAGGGTCCTGGCAGAAGTAGGGTTTAAAGAGGTTTTGTTTTGTTTTTTGTTTTGTTTTTTTTAAGAGGATCACATGGTGGTTGTAAGAATTTTTGTGGGGAGTTTTTGTTCCCCATTAGCGGGCAGAATTTTACCAGGTCTGCGAGAGGGTCTGGCAGTTTAATTAATGAAGGCATCCGCTTAGATTGTAAGCTCTTTGGGGCAAAGACTGTCTTTGTGTTCTGTGTTTGCACAGCGCCTAGCACAATGGGGTCCAGATCCACAATTGGGGCTCTTAGATGCTTCAATAATAAAAATCATTCGCAATAGCAACCTAAGGAAATAATGGAAGCGGTGTTGGAGGCCCTATATAATCTATTTTAGGAACTAATTAGCAAATTAAGGAGAAGGAGCGACTCACATGGGTGGCTCACTTAAAATCCTGTGTGCATGTTAGTAAGGCTAGATAGCAGCAGAGAAGATACTTCAGCTTGGCTGAAATCCCATCTATGCACCTGGGGCATGTTAAGGGGCAAGGCAAACCTAGTGGCTAATGACAGTGGAAGACAGAAGTTTGGAAGGGTTATCAAGGGCTATTTAAATGAGGAACTAGGGACGAGGGAAGTACTGTAACTGGCAGTGCAGGTCTGAATGGGGCCCAACAGGAGGTCAAAAGAAACCAGTGAGAGGAGCTAAGAACCTACTAAGACCTACTAAGACAGTCTGAAAAAAGCGCAGCTTAGGAACTGAGTGTTAAAAAAAAAAAGGAAGAGATGGACTCAGTAATCAGTTGCGAGGAATTGGGTCTGGTGGTTGTTACTAGGGAGGGAAGCATGAGTAGGCGACATCACTGAAGATCATTTATATAATGCCATTAATAAGACAGATGCACTGTATCATCAGGATAGGAAAGGCTGCGGGAGAGGTATTACAGCACTGTATGTACAGAATAGTATCCAATGTATTAACCATGCAGTGTGCAGGGGGAAGCTGTATGACTGCTGCTCCTCCACATCCTCATAAAAATGTCTTACGGCTCAATGAGATAGCAGTCAGATCTATCTGGGTGTCTATTAGAAAGATAAGAGAGGTCAAATATCTGCAGATTGATGAGGTAGAAGTCTCCAGCGTAAGAAACAAATCTTGAGTAAGCAGTAGGAAAGATGCTCCAATCCTCCAAACTATAAAAATCTTATCCTGAAGGAAAAACTACCCTGGCTGACTCAATCCTTCTCTTCCTCTCTCTACCCCGCCCTTTGCGACCCCCAAAATCAAATTACTGTTTCCCACCCCCCGCAGCATTTAGGACAGGCTGACTGATTTGCCAAATACTGAAAATAAGTTTATTGAGAAAAGGGGTAGGGGGAAGGCAACCCCTTGGAGGATATATTTATATGTCACAATTTTACTGACATTTTCTATGGCTCACAAGTCTTCGCCGGATTCTCGGTATAGGTGAAGGCCTGCCCAACCACCAGCCACAACGGACACTCTGGTAAGGACACATCCTGGCTGTTCTGCACTGTCAGAATATAGAACGGTCTGTACCAAAGTAGCTCCCTAATGCGAGAGATTCTGTTGCAGGGGCTTTCTTTAACCTCAAACCATCTTATTTCATAAGTTATACACACACACCCCTCATTCGTGCTCCAGACAACCAAAGCAGGGTGATTTAGACTCAGATCTAAGCATTCCCGACATCCGGAGCTAGGATATTAGAACCAAGAGCTGGTGTGGGCACACATACAGAGTACGCATGTTCACCAACTGCTTCACCCCACTTGTGTTTCATTAAAAGGAAGCCACTTTCCTCTCTATCGCATGCAGAAATAGCCTGAGAAACAGATATTGCAAAGAGCAGGATGAATCTGAGGTTGAGTTATTTGCCGAGAGTTTTCAATTACATATGTGCTGTATATTTAAAATACATATGTCTCGAAGCTGTTTAATTACACTTTTAGGCCCTGGCCACAGCTTTTGGCTACTCGTATTGCAGATCGCTCTGTGTAAGATCATATTGGGCATGTGATAGGCTCACACTATATACAATTTTAAGTGCCACATCTATTAATGGCAAAACCCTAGTGTCTTTAATCTCTGCATGTGATTTCTTAAAAATTATACTGATTACAAAAGAGAGGCAAGAAAGCTTCTGCACAGATTGTCTTCTGAGAAACTATTAAGCATGTACAGAAAATTAAGTGAGGACAAAGAGCTGTCTTTAGCTCTGGACTGCTGCAATAACAGCCAAAGCCCACAGAGGCTTGTTAACAGAGATTATCATTGGAAAGAGCTTGCAGCTGTTCTGCTTTGCTTCCAGTAGCGGTGTTCACGAGCTGTCATGGCACAGATATGAAAGTACTGCACATTACAGGGATTATCTGGATGTAATGTGGGCAGACCGAAAAAGCACCAAAACGTCTAAGGTTTCACATGTGGTAGCCAGGTGATAACCCACATCCTTCCAGACCTGAAAGGCATAAAAAGTACAGGTGATGAAGTCATATATCCTTGCTCTAAGGGAGTTGCTGTCTTACTCATTCAATTCTGATAACTTTATAGACTGAAAGAGGCTTAGGGACCAAAGCCAAATTTCTCTTTGATTCACACAGTAGGACTCAAGCCAACCTCAGCATGCTAGGTTCCCTAATGCAGATTTCCCATTGACGTGAATGGGCATGTTGTCAAGCCTCCATTCTGGGGTACTGGCATGGCAAAGTATCAGCAAGTCCAGGCCAAATGGCCTACTGCTGTGAATGCCCCAAGACCATCATGCCTCAAGTGTAGCGAACAGATGAAGGGGAGGGAAGGAAGAGGGAGGTGCAGATTTTCTATTGAGGAATTGACCAAGATATGGAGAATATGGTGCTGGAGAACATACTGGATGAGGGAAGGCAAGGGGAAAAGTCCTGACTTTCTCAAATTTTGATAAAATCCATGGGCTAGGTCCTCAGCTGCTGTAAACTGGCATTCTAGGCTATTCTATATAGGTTCTCATATCTTCCTAATCACCACAGTATCTGTGTGCTTTCCAGTAGCTCAGCTTCAGTGAAGCTACGCCAACTTACACTAGCTGAAGATCTAGCCAAAACGAGTGTTTAAAAATGTATAGTGACTCAACTATAATTCCCACAAACCTCCAACAAGCCAAAAAAATATTTAGCATGACATAGGCACTGCCACTAGCAAAACAGAAAACCCAATATCCATCATATGGATCCTGGCCTCATTTTTCAAAAGCGACTAGTGATTTTGGGTTCATTGACTTTTGGTGACTAACAGAAGACACCTTAAAGGGGCCTGTCGTTTTCAAAACCGCTGAGGCACCCAGCTTATGAAATTCAGGCCCCTTACGAAGGTGTCAAGTTGGTCACTAAAAATGGAAACGTCCAAGATAACTGAAAATTTAGGCTCACATTTTGAACTGTAATTGAAACCCATAGATCAGCACACCTTTTTATTTACAGCAGACAGGTCACAGACAGCCTTTTGCTAGCAACACACTGCAACTGTAAAATACAAGGCATGCATGCTGAAAACAAACATTAATCAGAGTTAACCTGTAACAGTTCAGTCAACATCAGTGGTGTGGTTTTATTTGGAGAGGAGGAAGTGTGGAAGGGAGGGAGGAAGGGGACTGGATTGTTTTGTACAGTACATAAAAGTTCAATGCCTTACTTTTGCAGCCACTCTGCTATATCCTTCGCAGTAGCCCCATAGTTCTCATAGTGGAACAGGAACTTTCCTTTCCTATTAATGCAACAAAATGAGATTTAGTCCCTGTTCTGGAAGATAAGGAGGAACATGAAATTATGATTTAACATGATTTCTAAAGAAGAAGTAAAAAGGACTGACTCAAAGTAGCAGATGGTAGGGTATCCCCGGACATTGTATTCCTCCTTTATCTTTTCAAATTCCGTGGAGTGGACGTTCATCCCTGCAAGTACCTGCAAGATCAGAACAGAAGCATTTGTTTCTTTGCCCTCCTGCTATTCCCAATAATACAGGACATCACTGTAAATTCAAAACAAGAAACAAACTGTCCAGACTAATAGTCCTGGACAGATTTTGATTGCACTCATTTTACTGCAAAGCCACAGAGACATCACTGAAGTCAGTAGAATTACTCTGATTTTGCTTTAATGCAAGAGAAATCAGAGCCTGGCCTACTATATACAGCTTGTAAAGAAACATTCCAGTTAGCTTATTGCTGTTCCTTGTTTTCTGCTACAGATTACTCATATTTATATGCACCGTCTAATAAAAGTACCCAAAGGAGACTTGTTCAATAGAATTACTGATGCCATCTCCGAATATTTACATTTCAAGTGGCAGAATGAACAGGTTTATTCTGTTTCGCAAGTACCACAGCTCAGAAAGCATGCAGACATTAGCCAGGACAGCAGCAATTCTAGCCCCAAGTCTTTGGCTTCCATTTGGGCAGCCAGTTTAAAGTCTCACCTAAAGGCCAGAAAACCCAAATGTCTGAGCAGTAGCTTTGACATTTAAAAAGGTACTTGGGGGGGGGGGGCACAGAGGCATAAATCAACCTTGCTACAATTTAAAAATAGAGTTCTCTTTCATTTTATGCAACAGGAAAGGAGTCCTTCCTCAGAGGCTTCCAGAAATGGGTTTGGGCTCTGAGCTGCATGAATTTCTTTAAACAAACAAAGCCACCCTCATCCATCCTCACTTCAAATAACAGAAACGTAGGGCTGGGAGGGACCTCAAGAGGTCATCTAGTCCAGCCCCTGTGCTGAGGCTGGAATAAGTATATGTCCATTATAACCAATGCCTGGTAAGGGGGTAGCCTGCCTTTTGATACCAAGTATCCATGGCGTCTCGAAATAACACACTGTGCTTATATACTTCATAAATGTTAATTCAGCCTCACAATGCCTGTGATGTCGGTGTGCACGATACCCATTCTACAGATGAGGAAATTGAGGCATAGTGACACGTCTCACAGAGACATCAGTGAGTCAGTGACAAAAAATGGACACAGACTCAGGAGTTCCTGGCTCACAATCCTGTGCCCTAACCAACAGACCATACTACCCCTCAAGTACTTTCAAAACACTAGAGAGTAGTGAACGGGACTAGCTATGCATTTCTGTGAGTGTGGGACTTACACCAAGGTCAACTCAACTTGGAGATAAAATTCCAAGATTAACTCCATTTTAATAAAAGCAGCAGAGAATCCTGTGGCACCTTATAGGGTACCACAGGATTCTCTGCTGCTTTTACAGATCCAGACTAACACGGCTACTCCTCTGATACTTGACTCCATTTTAATGGCATTGACAGTTTAAATCATTTTAGCAGCATGGGCTTAAGCCAAACCCCTCTGAAAACAGGATTTTCTCTTTCCAGCTGAAAAACCACATCAGAATTTAATACCAGTTTCCTGACTGCAGCAAACTGCATGGACAAAATGTGCTCAGAGCCAGCTGGAAATAAATCTGCAGTACAAAATACTCACATGAAGGTCAGTCGGCCTTTACTCAGAATGTACTGGAGAGTTACAAAAGGAGACATTTTTGTCTTTTTTCCTCCACACCTACTCCACCAAACTCAAAGAGGCAGATTAAAGGAGCAGGCCTTACATTAGGTTTCTGTTCATTTTATTTTTATACATTTTCTTTGAACTACCCATGACCGATTTTACTTGATCCCTACAGATACTGGACCTGATTCTCCATGCCTTGTATCTCATGTTGTCATTTACACACATGCAGAGTAAGTGCAACAAGCTACCAAATCACAATGGTAAGTTTGCATGATATAAATGACTATACAGGCCAAAGGAGTGGTGAATCAGGCCGATTAATTACATTTCTGCTGAGGGTCAAGCTGCCAAAGCTCTCACTTAAATCATTAGCTACATGAGCTCAGAAAACTTCAAGGCTCCACAAGGATGTTCCTGGGACCAGCTGGTGTAAACGGCTGTAGTCCCACTGACTTCAATTAAGATACGATAATTTACACAAGCTAAGGATCTGGCCCTTGGTTTTCAGGGACACATGATCGCTCTAAGTGAATGGTTTATGTCCCATGAACATTAATGGGAGAATGAACTGACCCCAAATTTGCTATAATATATGCTTTAAGAATTCCAAGAGAAAGATGAGATCAAAACTTCCATGCAAAGTGTAACCCTCGGTATTTTTAAAACATATCTGGATTTTGCTGATCCCATGCAATAAAGTAAAACACATGACATGCACTAACACAATAACCTCCAAGAAAGGGGCCTTCTTAAGCAAGTACCTGATATCAATGGGAACTTAAGCACATGCTTAAGTGCTTTGCTGACCAGGGATGCTTTCCCAAATTGGGGCCAGAGGGTGACAGTTACAGGAATTCACTGTTATTAACTGGAATTCACCCTGATTGCAGGACAAAGATACCCCATTCAAATGAGCTGGTCTTTTTCCTTTTGCACCGTTGTGCAATTTAATGTGAATTATGAACCTACTTTAACACTGAAAAAGTCATCTAGCTTTCCTCTTGGCCACAGCACTGACAGCAAGGAGACCAGTCTCACAAGTAGAACACAGTAACCAACATCAGGTACAGTTCACCTTTTCATTTTTTACAACCTATTAAATAAGCAGTTATTTTATTCTTTATGTTCATGCTTTCTCCTAGCAATAATGACCTCAGAGCCTGGCATTTCCTGGCAGTTAATGACTGGTTGGGTTAAAAGGCCAAACCCTCAGCTTGTCCAAGCCAGCCACAAACTGCCAGGAAACCCCTCACCTGGAGCCATTACTGCTTTAAAGTACACAATGGAAAAACTGTGACGTGTGCAGTATAATTAAAAGTTCACTTAATTTTAGAAATGATGAAATATATATGGAAAAAGTTAGATAATACAGAAGCATTAAACCATGGAAAACTGAGTTTGAATTTAGACCAAAGGACTGAGTTTCTGTGTGGAAACAGCATCTTCTACAGCAGTGGTCTCCACATCCAAGAACACGTATTGAATCTAAGGGCAACCAAAGATCAACCCTGCCCCTTCCCTGACGCCCTAGCCCTTCCCTAAGCCCCGCTCACTCCATATCCCCCCGGCCCCCCAATCGCTCTCTCTCCTTCACTTTTATTGGGCCTGGGCAGGGGCTTGAGGTGTGGGAGGGGTGCAGGCTCTGGGCTGGGGCCGAGGGGTTCACGGTGAGGGAGGGGGCTGGGGTGTACGAGGTGGTGCAGGGTGCAGGCTCTAGGAGGGAGTTTGGGTGCAGGAGGGGGCTCTGGGCTGGGGTAGAGTGTTGGGGTGCAGATAAGGGTACAGGGTGCTGGCTCTGGGAGGGAGGTCAGAGCTGGGGCTTGAGATGCAGGGTGCAGAAAGTGGTATGGGGTGCTAGCTCCGGGAGGGGTCTCAGAAGGGGTCTCAGGGCAGAGGGTTGGGGTGCTGGCTCTGGGAGGGGGCCTAGGGATGAGAGTTGGCGTACAGCCTCCCACCGGGCAGCATTTACTTCTGGCAAACTCCCAGTCGGTGACAGGTGCACCAAGGCTAAGGCAGGCTCCCTGCCTACCCCAGCCCCACACCACTCCAGGAAGGGGTCAACACATCCCTGCGGGGGAGGGAGGTACATGGCACTGTCCCTCTCTGCAGGCACTGTCCCCACAGCTCTCCTGGCCAATGGGAGCTGCAGGGGCTGTGGTTGCAGGCAGGAGCAGTGCGCGGAGGAAGATCCCTGTCCACCCACCCCCGGGGCTGCACTGGCTACTTCCGGGAGCGGCGTGGGCCTAGGGTAGGCAGGGAGTCTGCCTTAGCGGCAGGCACACAGCACCACCAGAGATTGCAGTCAACTGGGAGATCCTCTAGGATCAACCAGTTGATCACGATCGACTGACTGATGACCACTGATCTACAGTGAGTTGCCAGAGCAAGACTTTGGTCTTAGCTGACTCTGTGCAGAGAGGTCCCTCCCTCCCCCCGTGCCAACATGAAGTCCCGCTGACTTCAACAACTTTCCACCCAGCCCAGGTGTCTGCCTGCATGGAGCTCGCTGTAGTGTTGGGATCCAGCATTCAGTCTCACTGGGTTATTAAGACAATACTCCTGAAAGATCGTTCTAAAGAGCAGAAGGAAATAATCAACGGTTGGGGTGGAGAGGGAAGGAAATGGGACAATAATGGTTTAAATTTTCTGGCCTGAGTTGCAACTCCTATAAAAAGTGGTTTCAGAGTAGCAGCCGTGTCAGTCTGTATCAGCAAAAAGAACAGGAGCACTTGTGGCACCTTAGAGACCAACGAATTTATTTGAGCATAAAAACTGGGATTGTCTGTGGCATAGGCAATAGAAAATTACAAGAAAATACAGTGTGTTCTGCACAGTGCTAGCCCTCCAGCACTGGTTACACATATGGATCCTTATGTATCTCATTCCTGTATACCTAAAGTCCTGAAGCAATACCATTCACCTGTCCTGCCAGACAGGGGTGTCTTGTACAGAGGAACCTAGTGTTAATTCAATGGAATTCACACTGTAGGACGGGTGGTATTTTAATGCTCTTCAGCCATACCAGAATTCTTATAAAAATATCTTCAAGGACAGTACTCTGCCCTTAAGAAATGCAAGCAAATCTCAGTGAAGGTAGCCCTAAGCAAACAAGCATTTAACACATGCATCTACAGAGTTGCAGAACAACTACCGGTACTTGGGGGAGCATGCACGTGTGAGGATTTCTAATGCTCACAAGATATACTGACTGGAACTGCCCTGCCAATGAAACTCAAGGCTTCAACTTCTCTGCTCTATCACATGCAGCCTCTCTGGGGCATAGCCTACCATCTGTGACAACCTGAATGATGAAACACTCTTAGGAGGAACCCAAACTCAGCTTAAACTCTGCTATAACCCAAATTTCCATCACTCATTTTCCTTTGCCTCCCACATACCCAGACCCTCTCTGAATTTCTTTGCTATATATCTATATCTATCTATGATAGACAGAAAGATTGATTGATAGACTGTTTTTCCCCTACTTGATATCTTCAAATAAGGGGAGTGCTTGGGTCAAGAATCAATGTGATATATCTTGATTTTAGTGAGGCTTTGTACACAGTCCCGCATGACATTCCCATAAACTAGGGAAATGTGGACTAAATAAAATTACTACAAGGTGGGTGCACAACTAGTTGAAAGACTGTACTCAGGAAGTACTTATCAATGGTTCGTTATCAGACTGGGAGGGATTATCTAGTGGGGTCCTGTGGGGGACAATCCTCGGTTCAGTACTATTCAATATTTTTATTAATGACTTGAATAATGGAGGGGCGACTATGCTTACAAAATTTGCACATGACACCAAGCTGGGAGGGGTTGCAAGCTCTTTGGAGACAAAATCATAAATCAAAATGACTTTGACAAATCTGAGACTTGGTCTGAAATCAACAAGATGAAATTCAATATAGATAAGTGCAAAGTAATACACTCAGGAAGGCAAAATGAAATGCACAACTACAAAATGGAGAATAATGGGCTAGGTGGTAGTACTGCTCGTAAGGATCTGGGGGTTAGAGTGGATCACAAACTGAATTTGAGTCAGTAACGTGATGCAGTTGTGAAAAAGGCTAATACACCCCAAAATGATATTAACAGGGGTGTCATATGTAAGACACGGAGGAATTGTCCTGCTCTTCTCAGCACCAGTGAGGCATCAGCTGGAGAACTCTGTCCAGTTCTGGGCACCACACTTTAGGGAAGATGTGGATAAATTAAAGAAAGTCCAGAAGACAGCAACAAATAATAATAAAAGGTTTAGAAAACCTGACCTATGAGGAAAGGTTAAAAAAACTGTGCATGTTTAGTCTTGAGAAAAGACGACTTAGGAGGGACTGGTAACAAATATGTTAAAGGTTGTTATAAACAGGATGGCAATCCATTGTTCTCCATGATCACTGAAGGAAGGACAAGGCGTAATGGGCTTAATTTGCAGCAAGGGAGATTTAGGTTAGATTAAAGCTTTCTAAGTATAAAGGTAGTTAAGTTCTGGAATTGGCTTCCAAGGAAGGTTGTTGAATTCCCATCATTGGAAGTGTTTAAGAACAGGTTGGACAAACACATGTCAGAGAAGTTCTAGGTTTATTTGGTCCTGCCTCAAGTGCAGGGGGCTGGACTTAATAACCTCTCAACATCCCTTCCGGCCATACATTTCTATGATTTTACGATCAATGTTAAATCTTATTGATGTAACATATAATTCACATATGGAACTCACTGTTGCAGGATATTACCAATGCCAGTACTTTAATGAAGTTCTAAACATGATTGACATATCTATGAATACATACATTATCTGCAGTTATAAAAGCTAAGATAAAATTACAAGGTCAATCAATCCTCATCCTTCATGACAGATTGATCACAAGCTGCAGTCAGGAGGAATTTCGCCCTCCCACCAGAGTATGATTCCCTGTTATAAAACTAGGTGTATTATGAGAATTTAAGTGTCTCTCTGAAGCATCCAGCTTTGGTCATTCTCAGGATGGTCCACACTGCAACAAGAGATGTGACTGCAGCTCAGGTGGATATACCTATGCTAGCATTAATCTAGCTTCCTCTCTAAAAACAGCACAGGCCAGCTGCCCAAGTGCAATCCCACCCAGGATCTTGGGTACATACTTGTCACCACCCACGTTGCCATGGCTTCACTGCTACTTTAATGAGCTAGCTCAATCAAAGCTCGCTCCGGTACATCCACACATGGCGCAATTCCACCTCCCATTCCAATGAAGACATTCCCTCATAGACAGAACACCAGACTAAAAGGACTATTAGACCCCAATCCTGCAAACTTTTCCTTAACTTTACTCACATGACCAGCCCCATTGAAAACAACAGGATTACTCACATATTTAAAGCTAAGTGTGTGTGGGATCAGAACCATAGCCTGTTCTGCCAAGAGTCACACTTGGTGTAGGAGGTGAATGAGTAAAATCTCATGCTCCACAGTACAGAAATCAAGACCAAACATTGTGAAAGGATTTAGAGTCGGGTTTGGTTTTGGTTTTTTTGGAGTTGCTTAAAATATTTCTCGTCCAACCTGAAATCAATTAAAATGTCCTGTTTCAGTTAATATGTATATAGTCTTAAATATTCAGATGATAAACTTAAGGTTTTTTTGGTTTTGACATTTATACATCTTGTCATCCTCTCACTTACATATGTGCCTTTCAGTTCTGTGGCTGCCTGCTGGTAAGATGGCATCATTCTCTTACAAACACCACACCCTGGTCAAAAAGAGGAGGAAAAAAGACAAGGCAAATCATATACCAGTAATGACACTATTTCACACATGAAATGGAGCACATCAAAACAGTGAAAGATGAAATGTTTTCTGAAAAACAGCTTCAAATCTCAAAACATTCTAAAGAACGTCAAGATCAAAAAATAAAATCACTGTTTATTCCTTACCTACTTTACTAAGCCCCTGAGATTATTTAACATCTCTAAGTGAATTACTTTTTTGCCATTCAGGTTTGGCTTTGCATTTCACTCATCCAGATCAGCCAGTTTCATACTCAGTTTCACATTCTGATTCCAGAGGCAGTAGCACAGTGGTGTTGTGTTTGGGGCCATGATAATTCATAAAAATTCTTAAAATTCGAAACAGTTATCACTGATATTTCCCCCAAAATTTCACCAAAACATCTCTCCATTTTTTATTAAAACCTTTTTTCTTCCCTTGCTTCCTCACTTAAAGAAAAAAATTAATTCTAAATTCTGGACCTAAACCAAGTTCTCAGTGTCCCTTTAACTGAAACCATACACACAGGCTTACAATTAAAATGACCTGATCCTGTACTCTCTAGGCACTCAATATTCCCACTGAGCAGGGTCCAATATATATCTGGGTCTCACCCTACATTTTAAAAGTCACTTGTCAAGATCCAAGTTCAAAGTCATGTGTCTCCCCACAAACTTGCACTCCAGTGCAAGAGCAATCAGAATCTGGCCCTTAATATGGAAAAATTAGGGCACGTCTGATTCAATCCAGTGTAACAAGTCGTAAGAATTTAATCGAGGAACCCTTCTTTAACACACTAAGTGGACATTAAAAAAAACACTAGTGCTCATTTGACTACTTAGGAAAGGTGACAGTTCAAAGAAGATCCCCCAGATGCCAGAGAAGGCAGATTAGCTAGGAAAAAAAGGGAGAGAGAAGACATGGGACTGGCACGTGCTAAAAAGCTGTGTGTAGATGATGTTGTAGGAGGTTTAAGTAGATTAGCAATATATCACCTTGTAACCAGAAGGTTTTTCCATTGCCAAGTAAACTGAGATGGGGGAGAAGACGTGACTTAAGTCCTTCTGAGTCAGATGAAAGGGACTTTTATCTGAATGACTCCTGGGACTGCAATGCGACAATAGTCAGTATTTGTCTTCCAGCCAGCAGTGAAGAGGAGAAAAAGAATAAGCAGTTGCCTTGTATGCTGCATGAGATCACCCCAAAAAAATATCTGCTAATGTTTCTGGGGAGATTTTGGCAACAGCAATTCAGACTTCCCCACATCAGTGTGCCTCATCCCCAACCAGGGGGAACATCCTCTAAAAGAGAAGGAGAAGGGATTCAAGTTTCCATGGCTATTCCACCCTTGGCGTGAGATTGACCTTGGCTGAGATTGGTACAAGGGGGCTAATTAGTGCCAATTAAGAAGATTTCATAATGTGCAGGACACACTATCCATTTCACTGAGGCCTAAACTGGCATCAACCACTGTCATGCAGTCTGCTGAACAGCCAGCAAATGGCACCTTCTGTCAGTCACTTCCTCCCACCAGTCATTTTCATTGTCCTCTCACCAACGCTGACATCTCTTGCTCTATACTTCAAACTCCTTCCAGCAGCCCTCTGGGCCTCAGACTCTCCTGGCTAGTAACCTCTGTCATCCCCGCCTTAACCTTTCACTCTCTTCTGGATTCTTTCCTAAAATCCAAGCATGCACTGGTCTCCTCTACTTTCAAAATCTACCAGCCTGGCTAACTCCCTTCAGCTCCAAACTCACAGCTGCCTTGAGGTCCTCACCTTCCACTTCATGCTGTATTGCATCTACCATCTTTCAGCAGTGGACTCCCTGTTGCCCTATTTCAAACTTCACCAATTAGTATCTGTCCTTATACACACTTCATGTAGCTTTGTCACAAGGGCTTATTTTGTGCCAGGTATTTGAAACAGGCTAGGATTTATTTTAACATTGAACAATCACTGATCTTTTTCTAACAAACACTGAATGTGACTGCATCACTTTGTAAATTTAATCAAGAGACCCAATCAAGAACTTAATTTTGTCGCCGTCACCATGAAATGTATCCTCCAGCTGTCTGGTCACGTTTTTGCTTCTGTACTTCTTTCGCAACTTCTGCTGAGAACACCATGCTTTTGCAGCACACATGATCCTGCACCTCTAGCGTATGCAGACATCTCAGTTGTGTTGTTCCTCCACATTCACGGCAAGCAAATTTGGTCTCTGTCATTTGTTTATTCCTGCATTTTGTCTTTATGCCTTCAAATGAATTTTTAATCAGATGCACTTAAATTTTTGCAATGCTCACCAACTCTTCCATTTTGGAAGCCCAGTATTATAAATATCCTTCATTTGTTGCAAAGTCAGGTCCACTTCCTGCAATCATTTTGCACTGAACTGGAGTTATACCATAAATAATTTGGTCTCCAATTAGTCCACCTGCTAGTTATTTAGATTTGGCTTAGTTGCACAGGCTTGTAACAACCATCAATGCGTTCATGTGGCAACTGATTTCTCTATGGAAAATGAGCCTTTCCTCGCCCCTCCCCCCACCTCCCACCAATAGCTTTTAGTGTGCATCACTGTATTCTTAGATTTTTAAAATTACTTTATTTAGAAGTTTGCAGATACCTTCATCTTCTCACTCACTAGCACATACTGAAGATGTCTATTCCCTGTGAGTCTGCCACAATGTAGTAAAAATGGATGATTTCACCATCTTTGATTTCTCTGCAATACGACTCGATTCCAAGAAAGTTTAGAAGCACTGCAGATCTCAGACAGGTACCATCCCAGAGGGAGGGATTTGGGATCCCATTCTTATCAAAGGAAAAGTTTTTTTCCAGCACTGGGTAATAAGTGTGAAACACAGGGGTGCTTAGAATCATAGAATCTCAGGGTTGGAAGGGACCTCAGGTCATCTAGTCCAGCCCCCTGCTCTATGCAGGGCCAATCCCCAGACAGATTTTTTGCCCCAGATCCCTAAACAGCCCCCTCAAGGATTGAGTTCACAACCCTAGGTTTAGCAGGCCAATGCTCAAACCACTGAGCTATCCCTCCCTTGTAAGAGACTGATCCAGATGTCCCTTTTCCGTAACAAGAATTAGGTCAGGGCTACAAAAGGTTCCATCCACACCACGTGCCAGCAATCAGTATCTACACATTCTGATAACCATTTTAATGTGACTGCTGGATGAGTTTGGTCTTTCTTGAGTACGTGGCACAGCAGAAGGAAAGTAGAAGAGTGGGAAGAGAACCAAGTCAGAAGGTTAATGTTAAATAAAAGACGAGGGAATGAAGGATTGTGAAATCAAAAAAGGTAAAAAAAAAAAAAAAAAAAGTAGGCTTCTTTGTAAAAGTTTAGAGAGCAGCAAAAGCATTACAATAGCAAAAACCAGCAGGTGTTCAAAAGAAGCAACACTGGAAGCGGCAGTGTGTCTGGGGAACAGCTCGAAGAGAATGAAGGATCAAGTAATCCGCATTTCAAGAAAGGACTGGTTGTGGAAAACAATTATTAATGAAGGAGGTAAATTGTGAAAGTGTTCTGGGGCTCAGGAATCTCCTTAGAGGAACGAGTTACAGACTTGGGGAAGGCATATCATCTCACCGGACACAAGGCAGGAGGCAGTTGCTGGGAGTTACAGTACATGCTACACCTCAGAGCATGGCAAGGCCACACAGAGATGAACCGGAGAATCTCTCCACACGTGTAAAGTTTAAATGAGAGGAGCTAGGGTAAGCTGCAGCGGTAAGGGAAATGCGCTCTTTTACTGAGCTATTAGATTAAGTCCTGGGCAGTTCCTAGCAAAGCTCAGATAGGAATAAATGTAGAATTACATGTCCTGGATGAAGAAACCACTTTGGGCCACTCATTAGGAAACCACAGACAATGCCACCTTGGGATGCTCAGTTTAACACAGCAAAGCAATGATCACTCAATTGCAAGTGACACCTAACTCATCACTAGTTCCACTACCAAGGCTAATGCAACCGTGCTTTTCTATCTTGGATCATGTGATCGCTCCCTTTTCACAGCTTGCCTGCCTTGCAGGTGCGCAATGGCTCTAGTGCAATGGTACTGAGCGTTAAAGAGCTGGTAAGTCTCTAGGTTGCTGAATGGAATTGCAAGGAGCCACCAAATAGCAGCAGTGCAACATTCACACCCAGCGATGTTCACAGCATGACTCAGTCACCAGGCATTGATACAACACAATGTCAAGGTGTCACACTGCTATCATTTTGTGATTTGTTACAACTCCACCTGACACTCTTTCCCAAACGCTTTGAGGGACCTGGCAACTTGGGTTCAATTACTCAGCACCCCATATTACATCATGTATGCAGCTCTCCTGAGCAGTACTCTGTCTCCTCTGCCTGACACTAGGCAGAACATATGAAGCTGCAGCCAGAGCCCTGGTCTCCTTTGGAGATTCACTGTTCTCATGGGACCAGTTTTTCATGGGCTATGGAGAAGAACACTACAGAAAGTAAATAAAAACATGAACAGTATTCACATGCGTCCATAGTACTGTACAGGGCAGAGTGCTGGGCACACACAAAAGTATATGTATTAAGTCATATGCACTCACCATACCAAACAGGAACAGAGCATGAGAAAACCAGACAGGACAAGTAGTAAGAAAGTGATGTGAAAGTTGTAGTGACTGAGACTGGTACCAGCAGGCAGTGGAAAGAGGTACAACTTGTGGAAAGAAAAGGGAATCTAATTTAAAAAAAAAAAAAAACTTATTGGCCCAGAGAGTGATAGAGTGGATGCCAGGGGGAAAGACACCAGAAAGAAACCAGAAGACAAATGCTAAGGGCTGTACAGTGAAAGGAGATGAACACTAGTCACTGAAGTGTAATTAATGAAGACAGTGGTGGGAAAACCACCACTCAGAGGAGAGCACCTCTGGATAGGGATCATGGTTGATCAGCCACAGGAGTGACAGGTTGATAGGAAATACCAGATCACGTACATGGGGCATAGAACATCATCAGAAGAGGTCTGTCTTCTTTCTTTAGAAGCCTTCTGAATTCCTAAAGTATAAACCAAACAAAAACCATTATCAATGAAACAGGCACATGCATCAGGCCACAGTCATTTTTACCTGTGTTCAATTTTAAAAGGCAAATACTGTATTAAAGACACTTCCCCTTGTTTGCTTCATTATTTAAGGGGGAAAATCTTGTAAAAAGCCAAAACTTGAATCACTTCTCTCCACTCAGTTCTGGCTTAGAAAGAGTTAATACAAATTACCACGGGACTGATTCACTAAATACCTTACAAGAACTTTTCAGTGATAGGCTGTAGAAATTACACTACCTGCCGACTCTCAATAGAGGCTTTTGGAAGCTACAGGATAATAGACCCGTTTTCCAGCCTGATCCTCTCAAAGAAAACTACTCTGATTTCTTATTAAGGAACTGGACTCAATAAAAAAAGGGACTTTAGCTTCCACACCATGAAAGCCTAGGCAAAGCAATGAGAATAGATTTTTCACTGCCGGTATGGTGGGAAAACCAGATGATGTTTTTAAACTGAATGTGACCCTGGAAGAGCTTGTAATAGAGAACAAAAAGGTGAACATTAAAAATTAATCTTCTTTCAAAAACTGAATGTCAAAATAACTGTTCCTTATATCAAAAATGAAATCTAGATATGGAAGAGGCTCTTTATAAAACACCATCTAAAGCTCAATCAATTAAAATTTTAAAAATCAGAAGACTGGAAGAGCATACAAATCACCAAACTGATCAGTGCTGGAGACAGCACTGTTACCACTGCGACAACCCTGGCATTTCCAAATGAGAAATACAATTTTATATATTCACAGCCTTCCCACTTAAACTGAGAGGAAGGCTGGTCTTGTGGTTACAGCACTGGGCAAGCACTGTGGAGATGTGGTTTCACTTCCTGCTTCTGTTGAAGACTCCCTGTATGATCTTGGGCAAATCACTGAATCTCATTGTGCTTTATTGTCAGTCTATAAAATGAAAGCAACATTACTTTCTCCCAGCCTGTCTCTCTCATCTTTATTTCGATGTCAACTCCTCATGGCAGGGACTGATCATTTACTGGGTGTACAACTCCTAGCACAATGAGGCCCTGATCTCAGTTGAACTATTGCAATACCCCCAATGGTTTTGCAATTCACTAAAAGTAAGGCAGCATGCTGCAGCAGAGACAGGAGTCAGGAGATCGGGCTCTGTAGTTAATGTGAGATGTGAACTTGGGAGAGTTACTTAAACAATCGGTGCCTCAGTTTCTTCTTCTGAAAAGCAGGATAATGGTGCTTGCTCACTTTTGTAAAGAATTTACACACTTCTTACTAACATTACATTAAAAGTACAGAAACACACTTTATGTATCTGGTTGAAGTACCTTTTCACTGTCCACATGCACAACATCTTTGGCTTCGGGATCCTCTTCCCACAACGGCGCCCCTTCTGGATCCTTTAGAAAGGCCACCACTGACTATGACAAATGGAAAGACAACAAAGGGCTTTTAAATATACTTGCTACCAGAACAGAAAGGATACCATCCCAAATGCCACCTTTCCACTAAGCTGACTCTTCATCTTTCCTTTCAGCAACAGCTTTTGCCATTCTGCCCTAAAGCCATACTCTTTAATGCGGCAGAGGGCCCCTGGGTAGGGGAACTGACGCAGTTCATCTGACCAAGGGTGGAAGGTGCTGGAGTTGAGGGGCTGTTCAAAGGCATGAATTCCTTGCATAACATGAATATCCCAGGTCATCAGGGCTTGTTCTCTCCGCATGGCTAATGGAGCCATGGCAGAAACAGGTCAAGAGATGGGCATGATCAGTTAGAGGATACACTGTTGCAAGGATCCTCCAGACTGCAGCGGACTACTTCCGCGGAACTAGATTCTATAAAGCAGCTCCTCAGCTGCTCCCTGGCCTGGTAAGCTAAGATTCCTCCCTTCCTTCGAGCCAGATTCTCATCCCATTCAGGCAGCTCACACTTGAGAAGTCTAGTATACTCACAGCCAGACATAGTTAGCACATGCTCAGCTGGTCACATTAAAATCTAGGCTTGAGCTCAACCAGCTTAGCTGATGTTGAAGATTTGCCTACTTGAGACTGCTAACACCTCATCTTTTACTCTGGTCTAGACAAGGTCTCAGTGACATTCTTACAACCCTAAGTGGGGATGCAACGGTGTAACCGACTGAAACTCAGCACAACAATCTGTTCATGATGGCAAGAAGAAAGATTCCAGCTGCATCCCAGTTGGCTCTGAAGGGCTCAGGGGAGGGAAAAGCAGTATCTGTGTATTTTAGTTACTCAAGTCAACACACAGGTCTCATAATACACCCAGGGAGCAGATCTGCTGAGTAAGGAGACTTTACTTACTCAGGCACTTTTGGGAGAAACAACACACATTACCACAGTGGTAACAGAGATGGGTCCCGTCTAGACAGGCCAAATCACCTTACAACATAATTGTAACAGTAGCATAGATGGCACTCAGAAGCTACTGACAACCTCCCTGACCAATGCTGGAAGAGGGCTCTATAGCATGCAGGGCAGGTGGGGCAGCTGAAAGAGAGGGAGGAAGGGGGAGAGAGAGAGATATCTTCTGCAGTTAAGAACGATACATCAGATTCTGCTCTCTCAGAGTTGGCAGAGCTTGTCTAGATCTCAATTATACATCAGGGAAAAGGTAGGGGGTCAATCTTTTAACTGCTATCAAGCGTGATTTCAGGAATTCCCATGTGCCAAGTTCAGCTATGTAGAAACAGATGCCGCTAGAGGATGAAGGATTAAAGGGATTTAATTCATCCAGCCTCTCTCTTGCAGCCAAAAAAAAAAAAAGATGCTGTGTCATATTTTCTGGCCGGGGTAGGCAGCATATTGCCTTCCATTCATTCCTCTGCTCAGTGGAGCTTCCGCATTTCCTAAGCATTTTAAAATAACCTTTTAATCCCAAGAACATAAAAAACAACAACAAGGGTTCCTGCATTCCCAGGTTAGGTTTGGAGATCTGGATAAGGTCCACCCACGGTGTCAGGGAGCCTAGAAGCACGGGACCGACGGGGACAAGGCCGGAGCTCTGCCACACTGCATGCCCAGGTTAGGGTTGGAGATCTGGACAAGGTCCACCCACTGTCCATAGCAAACACTGTGATTAAAAACACACTTTGATCTCGTTGCACAGACAGGACCAAGTTGTGCTTTAACTGTTTTCTCAAACCACGCCAAAGCTTTGAACATAACACAGATGTAGCACAGTTCAGGAACCTGGTGTTGTCCACTCTATACTGTAAGATCAAACCATGTTTCAACATGATGGAACCAGGTTCCCCAGCACAGTGGTGAGCCCCATATAAGCTGGTTGTTAACTGTCCATCTCAAGGAAAGTAAACTATAATGCATCAGGATGCTAATAAGAGGCTTATTATCCTTTAGCTCTGACACACAAATCTTTCAGTTTTAAACATGGATTTGCAAGAGCAAACTTGATTCAGAGATAATACCAGGAGTAATTTACCGGACAAACGCTTCTGTGTATTGTCTTTGCTATTATTGAAGAGATTTGTGTTTTAACAAATTTTATCCTTTACAGAACAAGAGAAAATTCCCTTTCAGGTAGATGCTGCAGTGGGGGCTTAAATTCCAACCCTGCATTTATGGCATCCTAGCCTTCCACTACAGAAACTACATGTTAGACAGTATGGTTGATCGATCAATTAATCCACATGACTTGGAATAAAAAAAATCCTGGTTTATTACCACTGAGTTGCTGTGTGATGTGGAATAAATCCCTTAACTTCTTTGAGCTTCAGTGTGCCCATCTGCAAAATGGGTACAATAATCTACCTTGCTGGGGCATTGCACTACTTAGTTAGTTAGTGTTTGTAAAGTACTTAGAGATGCATGGCCAAAATGCAATTGAGGGAGATATATCACAGTCTATGCAAGATGAAATAGGAAGAGGAGAAGATGGACTATAAGGGAGAAAGCCCTTGCCAACATACACATAGCTCTGAGTAGCAAAGCCAGTGAGAAAGTTTATGAAAGCCATGTTGACTGATGCTGAACTGATGCATTTGCAAGCTAACTTTAAAGACACTAAACTGATAATAAGGAGTATGGTCTTTGAACATACCTGCATAACCCCTTTTCATCTGCACTAGAGCCAGATACCCCCTTCCTTGGGTCATCAATGAGTTGCTTACCCATCTTCAGTAGCCAGTGGACAGGGTAGATGGTAGGGCCATGTAATCCAGTCAGTAAGGGTCAGGGGAGGCCCAAGAAAGATGTGCCAAACAGGGCAGCGGGAATGGGGAAAGCTCCCAGCAGAAGCTGAGAGAACAAGTAACAGCCTGTAATGATTAAGAATGTACCTGCACCGCTCCCTAGTAACAGCACACTAATCTCTTCGGGGACACATGCATGCCTTGCGGTTTTACTATAGTCCATGAGCCAGCACTGCAGGAGAATTTCTCCCTTGTTGTGGCAACATTTGTAGGGGATATGGGGTGCTTCCTGGCAGCCAAAGACCTTTATTGAACAGGGTGGAAAGGCAAGTGCCCTTACCCAACAAGGACTGAAGACAGGATAGTAGACACTGAGTGCTCCCTGAGAACCATGGATTCAGCCCTCTGCCCGTCTCAAAGATAGAAAACATAAGTCCCCTTGGAAATCCTGACTTTAAAGGGAACATCCAGGAGTGGGCTGAAAGTCAGACAACGAGCATGGATCCCACAGGGCAAGTTCATGTAACCCACATGCCTCAAGCTCTGCAGGTTTGTTCATCACCAGTTCAAATCCTGGCCTGAGGCAAAAGGGAAAAGTGAATGCGGTGGTGTTAGCCTGGGGCTCACAAGGCTAAACCTGCTGGGAGAGTAGTGTTACTGCAGGTCTGGATCTGGTGCAGTGGCAGGGCTGCGGAGGGCCCAGCACCAAGACAGGAAGACATGTTGCCGATAAGGATGCAGGTTCCCTGCCAGGGCTTCATAGGGGAAAGCTCTGCAATGTCTGCCCAACCTACAGTGCTTTTAATCTACTGCACCAAAATTCATACATTTATTTGAATTTTTGACAGTCTTTTTCCTTATTTCATTGTTCCCATAGAATTTTGCTTCCTTTTGGTCTGTGTGAAATCTGCAGGAGGGGAAAAGGTCATTTTGTTCCCGCTGTGCTCAGGGCAGATCTATATGAATCTAGGCTGCCATAATCAGATCAGAGAAAAGGCCATTTCGTTTCCCTTAAAAGCTCATATCTCGGCAGCTAGAACAACAGAGAAAGTATTTCCCAAAGAGCTGTCTAGCTAATACTATTAGTTACACACTGCCATCGACAGGATCTCACAGCAAAACAACATATTTGTTACCAGCCTGCAAGTAAACTCACAGTTTACATTGGTTCTATCTTGGTAATCATATCCAACTTCTGTGGATATGTAGCTGACAGACACAGAGACAGAATGACCTGAAGGGTTTGGGTTTTTTTTGGTTTTTTTTTTTTTATAACAGTTGTTTGTGAAATTTACCCTCTCCTGCCGCCTCCTACACAAAACTGCAAAAGCCAACATCTGTTTTTAATCCACGTACATCTCCCCATCCCTCCACTTTCCAGTGCCAAAAAAACCCCAATACCAAATATTTAAATTTACCTTCAGTGTGACAGCTCGGTTATATTCAGTATGAAATGCACCATCCCTGTTGAATGAAGAGTGGGAAACAGCATTAACTTTCAGGAATGTTGCTAGAAATCATGCAGCTGTTTATCCTGGCATCTCGTTATCCAGAATAAAATTATCCTACTCAAATCACAGAACTGTGTGAAATGTACAGCAAAGCAATTTAAAAAAAGAAGGGGGGAAGCTTAAAGCAAACAGCTCTCTAGTGAATAATTTCTTTTGTGAAGCCTTAATGAGAACATTTACTAGAGGTATGATCTTGGGAGATGCAGCTGCTCAGCACCTCTTACATTTGCAGTATTGCAACTCTTCTCATGAGTAATAATATACAGCACCATTCATCAACAGATCTCAAAGTGCTTAGCAAAGGATTATGTATTATTTCAGATGGGGCAACTGAGGCAGGAAATGACTTGCCCAAGGCCACCCATTAGGCCAGTGGCAGAGCCAGAATAGAACCTAGGTCTTGCAGGTCCCAGTCCAGTGCTCTATCCACTATGCCACACAGGCTCCCTCAGATTCATACCTCTATTCATATAGGGCCTGATTCAGCAAAGCATGTAAGCATGTGATTACATCCCATCAAATTCAATACCTTAGTAAATTCACCTTTAATGGGACATAAGCACATGCTGAGATGTGTAGTTTAATAGGGGCCTGGCCTGCTTTAAATGTCCAAGTGCACAGTGGCAAGCTAATAAGCCCCTGTACTAAAGTGCAGTATAATATAAAACAGAACTAATAATGAACGTCATTATATAGTAGCTTGAACAATTAGTAACAGCAAATCTCATCCCCATCCTATACTTACTTATAATGCAATAATTCCACCCCTTTCTCCTTTGAATTAGGATCTGCTTTCATTTTCTTGCATACTTTTCGGCTTTCTTTATCACTGCAAAATACAGAGACAGGAAAATGTATGGTTAAAAAATGAAATCAAAATGTGTCCAACATTTAAAATAAAATGCATAACTCTGGTTTCTTATCAGCTTTGTTGTGATTACTGAAAGTTTAGAAACCTCATTCACTTAAATCTCAAGCAACCGTGGTTTCTATCAAAGTTGACAAGCATACTGGAACCTTGCTGCAGCCAGCTCTGATTCTGACAGTTTGTATATGGGGCTGAATGGTGATAAAAGGGGGACCAATAATTGTGGTTCCTGCCCAGATTCCTCTCTCTCAGAGCTGAGTTTACCTGCTACGTGTTTTAGTGTGCAGGCAGGGCAACAGCGCGGGTGACTAAGAGAGAGATTTTAAGTTCCACAAAGAATGTGTCCACAGCTTTATTTACGGGATTGGTGAGCAAACAGTGTTTCAGGAAGGGATCTGAATTAAAATCAACTTTTTATATTGGGGTAGAAGGGAATTCCAGGCAAAAGGAGCTGGCAACATGCAAAGAGTGAAGACAAGAGTGGGAAAAGGATAGTGGCTGTAGACACTAATTCAGGAAAGCATCCCTGTTCAGGACAGCAAGTCGGCATATGCTCAAGTCCCGTTGAAGCACATACTTAAGTGTTGTCCTTAATTCCGCACAAAGGTCAGAGTGGAGTTGCATGGAGCCTTAAAGGTTGACATGAATGTGAAAGGCAAGAGGAAGCCAGTGAAGAAATTTTTGCAGAGAAGCCAAAAATGGTCGGAGTGGCATGGGAAAAGGAGGATTCGCATTGGCAATGTTATTCTTTGCATAGATAAAGAGCGAGATTAAAAGGTCTTGAAACTTGTTCTTCAGCAGCCGGCAGCTGGTACTTTGTGCACTGATAAATCAATTTGGAAAATGAAAACGTTGAGCGCCCATCAATGTTGCTGAAATTTACACTAATTAGAGCCACTTATAAAAGCCTAGACACATTGAGTATGTCTATACTGCAATAAAACACCCACGCTGGCCTATGTCGGCAGACTCGGGCTCACGGGGCTCCGGGTGCAGGGCTAAAACTGCAGTGTAGATGTCTGGGCTCGGACTGAAGCCTGGGCTCTGGAACCCTGCAAGTGGGAGGGTCCCAGAGCCTGGGCTCAGGCTCATCTCTGCTGCAAATTATAGCCCTGCAAGCCCAAGTCCGCTGACAAGGGCCAGGTCTGGGTGTTTTGTTGCAATGCGTACACACACATACACAATGGCTGCCAGGAGCCCCAATAAACGCAGTGCTACTGCTGGTGTTTGTGACTGAGACTGTCAGAAGAACTGTCTGTCTCTTTGCAAATGTGAGAAACAAACAATTAATTAACACTATGTTGCAGATAAGAGCAAACACTGTGTGCAGAGGTTTTCTGAACACATTTTATAGATGGCATTATGTTACAGAAAATAGTACTGACACCTACAAAAACTAAAGTGTTATTCTGTGGATCCAAATTAGCATTCTGAGGAAACAGCAATGCCTATGACTATTCCCTCAATTTCTCAGTATCAAAATAGCTTGCAGTCTTGGGGGCTTACTAAACTCACATCTGTTCCTGAAGTCATAGATCACGGCCAGTAATAGATTTCCTTATTCTTCACCTTCAGATACCAAGAAACAGCATGCTTGCTTCTCCAGTACAGATCTCACTATGGTCAGCAACATCTTTGTTACCTCCAGGCTGGACTACTGAGATTCACTCTCCGTAGCACTACAGTGGGACAGGATTTTAAGGCTGCAGCCAGTAAAAACAAGACTGCCCATCTCATAAGCAAAATGAGCTAGTGACAGCATGGGACACCTGTGCTCCACTCTCTGCACATCAACTGAACAAAATTCAATGTATTGTTTACCATCCACAAAGCCTTAGATGGCCATAAGCCGAGCTACCAGAGACGACCTCACCCTCTCTGGCCTTTCACGCCACCTCCACTCATCCAAGGTGCTTCAGTGAACTGCCCCATGGGCCAGGCTCAGGGGAGCCGATGACAGTGAATTCTCAGAGCCCTAACGTCCAAAACTGACTCTCGCCAGGACGCTGTAGCCGAGACATAGAGGGTCCATCTGGAGTAGAGCTTGTGCTGCTGTTGTAACTGGAGTAACTGGTTGCCAATTAACACGAGCTAGCTAAGACCTTTGTAAATGCTACTCTTGGCGCTCCGCAAACGTTCGTTTCAGGACACACACAACTGTGGTTTACCCTACATCTCAGCTTCATCTTAGAACAAATGTTGTGGAGTGTCTAGTTTAGCATGTACAAAGGTGCTGGCAACTCTATATAGCACAAGTTATGGCACAACAGACCTTTAGATCTGCAGATAGTGTTGCTGTACATTTGCTTTCTGCTGCTGGGAATGTTTATCTTGGTCTGTTGAACTGGACACTGGAATAGGAGTCAAGAGACGGATTCCATTCCCACCTCTGCCACTGATTCACTGTGGGGAAGTCACTTAGCTCCTAAAGCCTCATTTTTCCTATCTGTAAAATAGGGATAGTGAGACTTACCTTTGAAAAGTTCTTTAGATTCAGTACTACACAGTACTGTTCTCCAAGGGAAGGGATGGATAGGTATTAAAATGAATGCCCTATGAATACTTGTAATGAACATAACTGAATGCAATTCCTACTAACTCCCCACTAACTTGGGCATGTATTAAACAATAGGAATACAAACAACAGGTGGTACTGGGTCAAAAACCAGCCTTTAAAGCATTGCCTACACTGGGGATCTGCAGCCACCTGTACAGATGCACAGGTGCAAACCCACTAGTATAGACAAGTAAAGCTATGATTTGCACTGGTGCATCTTACCCTGGTTTCCAGCACAGGTACACCAGACCATGAAAGTTTCACCTATCTACACTAGGGTTTGCATTGAACAAGCTACAGCCAGGGCTGGATCACAGCAAATCCCCAGCACAGACGAGGCTTAGATCTCCATCAGTAATTTTTTCATGCATCACCGCAGATGTCATAGCTTCACAGGTTCCAAGGCCAAGATTTCAGCATGTCAAATGCACCATGCAGAGGCTTCATTAATGTTTCTTTGGAAGGGGCAAAAAACCAAACAAGTAACTGAGAAGGGAATGCTGAATCTAGTTATTTTTATCTTTGCTCCTTCTGCTTATCTCCGCGCAAGCCATAAAATAAAATAATCCGCAAGGTGTCTGTTGATAGCAACCTTCTCCGATACATTTGGTAACTCCCATTATTCTTAACAGCAAATACCAACAGAGCTTCAGCCTCTGCTCTGAGGAGATTTACCTCCTTTGGATTTCAGCCAACAGCCTCTCTCTAATGACAACTGCTTCACCTCTCACCTGGGAAAGGATAATTAGGTCTCCAGCTCTTGCCATTTAATTATACTGTTTGAAGAGGAAAGGAAGTTTATTACAGGGCCTGTTAAAAAAAAAAAATCTCACACACACACAACTCCCAAACTGACTGTCAAGCTTATGAGACATTAGAGATAAGGATCCAGGCTAAGGAGAAGTGGTTACTAGAGACACCTCAGAAATGCTAGCTTTAGTAATGAGGTCAGGAACACTGCCCACATTAATACTGCTCTGCTTCCTCATGCCACCCACCTCTGCATGAATGTTAACTCCAGCAGCTCAGTGCCACACCACCGCTGACAAGGAAGAGGTCACCGCTTTATTTACAGTGTGTCCCACAAATGATCCAGCTTTATCCCCTGCGTTTAGCCCAAATGAGAGGCCAGAATGAGAGGCCTGGGTGGGCACACCAGGAAACTTGCTGAAAACATTAATAGAGAACGGGAAGCTGAACCAAAGTGGTCCCATCTCACCACTTCCCACCAATCTGGCTCCACAGAAGCCATTAAGTGATCTATAGTTCGCGGGAGGGACTGGGCTCATGGAAAGCCACCTTGGGAATATCCACCGAGTTTCCTGGCATCCAACAATGCTGCCCCGGCCAACATTAGTTTGCATGGAAACCTGCTTTGCATTGCCCCCCCACCTCCACAAAGGTGATGGAGTTGGCGTAGGTGCAGACGAGGAATCAGTGGTGCTGGGAATTTACGAGTAGCATCAGGGCATTCTGCCCGAGTGAGGTTGTGTGAAGATCTGTTGGTGAGAGTTAGGAAAGGGATATGTTTTCAGCTCAACTTTCAGAGGGATGGCAAGTCAATGAGGGGGAGAAATACAGAAGGGTGTCAGCTGCTGCAAGGAAAATGCTCTTGCACCAACTGTGGGCAGGCTGCATGGACGGAGAGAGGAGAGGCCACTGCTAGCTAACGGGGAGCAGAGAGAGACAAGGTGCAGGAGTTTGGCTGCAGCGAGCCCAGGCAGGGTTTTTAGGCACCTAGGAAATCAAGGCGGAATTGGACACTGACTTGAACATAGTGCCCGGTGGTGGTGCTATTGATCAACATCCCATCAGGTGCAAGTCAAAGATCCCCCTGGCAAATAGGGACAAGACTTAGTGCACTGGCAAATGTCCTCTCTCTCTCTCAATTCAGGGACAGCAACTTCCAGAATCTTCTATAGAGATTTCCCTCCTAAGACAATGCTGACCCTTGGGTTCTCACCAAGGAAGACAAAGGAGCCCTATGCCTGTATCAGAAATAATGAAGTCAAGAACTCTGCCTATATTAACATTGGCTCACTCCCGGATACACAGATCCATGTAGGCCCAGCTGAACCATGCAGCCATATCTCACAATCCGAAATCAGGTTCAGTGACTCTTGCCTGTTACATTTTATTTCCCAGTTCTGGTTATTTATATGATAGCAGCACCTAGAGGACCCAGCCAAGACTGGGACCCCAGTGTGCTAGGCCCTGTACATACAGACCGACAGCCCCGCCCCTGAAGAGCTTACAGTCTTAACAGACAAGACAGAGACTGGGTGGCAGGGAGAATCAGACATACACTGGTGGAGTGACTTGTCCAAGCTCACACAGCAGGTCAATGCCAGAGCTGGACACAGAACCAGTGTCTCTAACACCCCAGTCCAGCATCTGATTCACTGGATCACAATGCCTCTCAGATACACTTCAGATGCTGTCCTTCTGCCATCAGTGTTCCTGATCACTTTTTGCCTCTGCTCGTTAAGTGCTTCTACTTCCCCACAACGTGCCAGGAACAACACGCACACTACAGACCCAGTTGTAACTCCAGGTTAACTGGAGTTTTGGAACATCCCTTCAATTTGTCCTGCCCAATAGCTTCGCAGGCAGCCAGCATTCTCTGAGATTGGGGAGCCCAAGCTGTGCTCTGGCTAATCTCCCAAAACCTGCTGATGTTGCTTCTCTGGGTTCCCAACCCCAGCGCACAAAGCTCTCTGGTGGGCTTCCAGAGATACATGCTCTGTCCTGCTTTTCTTCTTTTATGGCAACAAGCCAGGGTACATCCAGAGATGCATGGAGTTCAGATCCTGCTAACACCGCCAGCCAGACATCCACTCGCACTTGTGACCCAATAAAGCAGCAATCAAAAGGATTACACAGATGCCAGAAACATTCACAATCCATTTCAACAAAAATGTACATACTTGCGATAGCAACTCTTAGATCCATCCTCTGAAATGAAAAGCCATTGCCAGTCTGCGTCTTATCTGTGACTATGACGTTTAGGAACTTTAAATGCAACTGATTAGCTACGTGTTTTAGGCAGCATGTGATTTCTGACCATACCTTACAATCACCTTCCCTACACTAGAGCAAGAACCACACAATGCATTTATAATACAGCAGCTTGTGTACCGTGCCAATCAAAGGAAAGACATACCAACCCCCTCCCTCCAATCTCACCCAAACTGTAGGGACGTGTTTGTGTGTGTATCATTAGTGATACTTCCTAGTCTGAAGTAGCAGCTGCAACGACTAGTGCTGCTTACAGTATGTCACATTTATATGGATCCTCATATTCTGTAATGATCTCAGGCCCTTCTGTATCACTCTCCCGAGACAGATCTGAAATGGGAGGCGGGGGTGGGGGAATCACTTCTCAAAACCTGTCAACCTGGCTGCAAGAGCTCTTCTTCTCCAAACAGCTGTGCTAAGCAGCCACTGGATGATAATGGCTTACATCCACTCAGACAGAAAGCACCTGCATCGCTCTCAACTCGGACTGGCACTCCAATACTGTGACAACGAGAGCAGTATAAGAACCTATGTCGAACAGAACAGGCAAAGACCCAGACAGCAGGATAGAGATAAAATTTTTAACACAGGAAGCTTAAAATAAAGGACTCGTTCCTTTATTATAAATAACCTTTGCCATAGCGTGATGCTGCATTTCTCATGGAAACTAATTTATTAGAGAAGCGATAACAACAGGTTTTGTTTGTAACAGACAGAAATCAAGTAAGTGGCTGTGCAATGGTTAAAGGGTTTGATTTCATTTGATTTTGGGGACTGGGAGGTTTGAACCAAAAAGGAAAAACTGCTTCACAGAAAGTAAATAGGAAATAGGATCAGCAGATCAACAAGAATCCAGGGACTCGTGGATTTTGGGGCTTGCCCAAAAGACGGCAAAACTCCTCCATCAGAGACCCACAATGCTTCATAGTTCTCTATTCTGAACATTCCCCTGAAACGTGATGCGACTGGGAAAGGCAGAAGCAATTTATATGCAGTAGAAAACCAGCACCACCAGTCTTCCAATAAAAATGATTCTGTCTACCCTCTAGTCAAGTAGAAAGCCAAACAACCTACACAAACAAAATGGGGGAGGGGGAGAGAAACGACGACATTTTCGAAAACTGAAGCTCAGAAGATTATATCACTAACAGCAAAAGTATCTTTAACCAAAAAAAAAAAGCACCCCAAATTAAAGCTAATGCAGGTATCTTCAGACACCAACAATCAAGAGCAGGAAAAGAACCATTATACACCATGATCTTCCAGCTCTGCAGAAAGCCCCAATGTTATAATGAATGGTATTTTCCTTGGAGTTAATAAGTTGAGACAGTAACACACAAACCTGCATCAAAATAAAATAGAGAGCTTTAAAAAAGCAACCAAAGACTGGGTAGAAAGCAAGCGTCACTTTCTTCTTAAAAAAAAAAAAAACAAAAAAAAAAAACCCTCTCTTTGTAGATTCTACTAGACTCCACCTAAACTGTTGGATCATGGTCTAGGAGATTCCAAATTATGGTAACAATGCTGTAATCAATAGAAGATGGTAAGTATATATTTGAATTCACATTAGAATTAAATATATATGAGAATACTTCTAGGAAATATCATCCACATATATACAGAAGCTGTTACATAACGTTATTATTTTTTGGTTGCGTCTTTGCATATGTATTCGATGAACTGGGAGAGTTACCTAGAGAATGTTTAAAGTGGATTATTAAGGATTAAATGCAAGAAAACAGAAGCAGCGTTAATTCAGTCTTAGCTAATGACATTAATGTTAACATTCCGCAGTTAATCAGCAATTCAGAAAACCAGAAAACAAACGGGACGGTTGAATGCACAATCTGAACGCTACCTCTTATGCGCATGCATTCCAGTACTCTTTAGTTAGATGTGACCATAATTCTTCTGAACTAATATTATATACCAGGGCTTGAAGAGTTTTACATCTAGTAGCCCAAAGGCTAAGCCTACTCACCAGGCTGAAAACCATGGATGACAAGTCTGCTCCTTTCCCCAATCTAAAGGAATAGTATAATTATAAAATTGCTTATATTCTTACAGTGGAGCTATTCCCCATGCATGAGAAATGTTTACACTGGGTGCTGCAGGGAGCAGAGGTGATACAGGGTATGTCTACACTAAGAATAAAACCAGTGTTCTTAAATGGCATTAGCTAACTCAGGTCAAAATATCAGGGAAGACAAGCTAACTTAGCTTTTAATTTGGTGAGCAGCTCCCCTACATGCTTTAACGCAAGTTGCTAACCCAAGGAGGTGCCACTCTTCTCCCTGAATCACTGACCTAAAGCTGCAGCATGATTTAGGAGGCTGTGTGATGTCAGAGAGACCATCTCCCCGTCGGTATTTAAAACTGAAGCCCTGACTCCTTGGAGCTAGTAGAATCCTATGGCACTTACAACAGTCAGACATGTCTCACCCTGGCTAAATTTTAATGTGGGTGATTACACCACATCAGGCCAGGTCTACATCACAAACATAGCTCTGCTGGTCAGTGGTGCAATGAGGTGAGCTCTCTGGCTGACAGCTATTCTGACAAAACCCTTCTAAGTACACACAATTATGCTGGCAAAACTATGTGTTTTTTTAACGTAGACCTTCCCTAAATCCCCTCAAGAGCTTCAAATAGATATTTGTATTCTTCACTTCCTCTCCTACCTGTCCTGTAATGTTTACTTGCTATCTTCTACTGCACAGTTACTATCTTTCACCCCAGACACAGCTACACTTAGGCCTCATCTACACTACGCGTTTAAACCGATTTTAGTAGCGTTAAACCGATTTAACCCTGCACCCGTCCACACAACAAGGCCCTTTACATCGATATAAAGGGCTCTTAAAACTGGTTTCTGTACTCCTCCCCGACGAGAGGAGTAGAGCTGAAATCGCCACAGTCCTGCAGACGCCGAAAAGTATTTGCATTCTGGCCTGAGCTCCATGCTGTATGGTCAAACATCATTGTCCCGGGTGGTTCAGGTATATCTCGTCAATTTCTTTCCTCTCCCCCTCCGTGAAAAAAAGGGGAAAAAATCGTTTCTTCTTGTAATTTTTCAATGTCACGCTATGTCTACTGCATGCTGCTGGTATGACAGCAGTTGGCTGCCGGCACTGAACAGCAGCAATCCTTTCCCTCTCCTCCTTCCCGGTGCAGACGTAACATGTGCAGAAGGACTGGTAAGCCGTCTGTTCAACATCCCCGTGAGTGCTCCTGGTGGCCTCAGGTGAGGTCAGCCGGGGGCAGCTGGGTAAAGAATAGGAAATCGACTCCCGGTTATTCCAGCAGATGGTAAGAACGGCTGGGTAACCATCTTCATCACGCAACTGGGCTGAGCTCCATCAGCCCCCCTTCATGTCTAAAGAAAAGATCTGTACTACTGGACTACATAAGCAGCTAGGAGGCGCCTCCTCCGCATTTTTCTCATAAAAAAGTCCAGTGTTTCTTAACCTCCGCATCTTTTAATTACCTTCATCAACAAATGGGGGGATCCTGCAAGCGGTAGCCATGAGGGTTGGGGGACGGAGGGAAGCAACGGTGTGAAATTGTTGCAAGGGGCACCCCCGTGAATGCATGCAGCTCATCATTTCTCTGCAGGGATCTGACACGAGCGGCTGGTGCTCTCTGGCTAACATACTGAGCTCTCTAGTAACATCTTGCCCATATTCTATAGCAGGTACGGGACTATTAGATACAACATAAAAGGAGGGAATGACCCGGGAGGTCATCACCATTTTGTCTTTGCGCCCCAGCTCAACATCAGCGATGGGTCAGACCAGGAGCAAGCCAGACAGCAGCAGACGTACAGAACGACTGATAACCGTCTCTGCTGCCTGCAAAGGCAAATGAATGCTACGTAGCGCTGCAGTACCGCGTCTGTCAGCGGCATCCAGTCACATACGGAGAGGTGACAAAAGGCATAAACGGGTCCATGGTTGCCATGCTAGTGGCGTCTGCACGGAATCCAGGGGAAAAGGGCGTGAAATGATTGCTGCCTGTTGCTTCCCGGAGGAAGGAATGACTGACGACATTTACCCAGATCACCTGCGACAATGATTTTTGCCCCATCACCACTGGGATTCAACCCAGAATTCCAAGGGCGGGGCGAGACTGCTAAGAATATGGGATAGCTTCGGAATAG